>NW_026652292.1:48739431-48814812 GCF_009828535.3 Hylobates moloch | reverse complement strand
ACCACGTCTGGCAATTTTTATATTTTTAGTAGAGATGGGTTTTCGCCATGTTGGCCAGGCTGATCTCAAACTCCTGACCTCAAGAGATCCACCCGCCTCGGCCTCCCAAAGTGCTGGGATTACAGGTGTGAGCCACCGTGCCTGGCAGTCTTTTCATTAGTAAAGCCACTTAGACTACATGGCCTCTGCCATCTCTTCCAGGCCCGAACCTCAGTGAATCTTTGCTGTCCTGTGGAAATCAGTTGGAAAATAGGGCAACAATTAGCCTACAGCTGACTTTGTTAGAATATAATGATTTAAATACTTGAAGATCCTGGTAGTTCAAATTAAGTACGAGAATGGCTCTTCTGGTGCTGAGCAAAGGAAGAAAACTCAAGTAGTAGCAATCTGGCAGGGTTTTCCTGGAACCGTACTTGAAGTTTTTTTTTTTTGAGATGGGGTCTCACTCTGTTACCCAGGCTGGAGTGCAGTGGCACAATCATAGCTCACTGCAGCCTTGACATCCTGGGCTCAGATTTCTCTCTCTTCTTTTTATGTACACATATATGTATGTATGTATGTACATACACACCGTGCCCAGTCTAATTGGCATTTATGTATATATTTATATATGTATGTATGTACACATACGTACATATATTTATATATGTAAATTTTTCTGAACTATTTGGGAATAAGTTGCATACATCCAAAGCTGTTTCCCTGGCACTCAGTGCAGTCCAGTCCTGGCCTGGATGTCCCTCGAGCCTGGTGCCACATCTTCCCTCCCATCACTCCCACTGCCACCAGCACACCCTCGGACTCAGACCTAGCATTTTTCCTCTCATCAGCAAGCCCTCCCTCTACCCACCCAGACCAGAACTCCACTGTACGTGCCCCTCCTTGGGTGTTAAAAAGAAGAGTATTTAATTTGATTGGCTCACTTGGGAGAAGAGGCCAGCTCCCGACTAGAGTGCAGTGGTGTGATCATAGCTCACTGCAGCCTCAAACTCCCACCTCAGCCTCTCAAGTAGTTGGCACTACAGGCATGCACCACCACACCTGGCTAATTTTTTTGTAGTTTTTGTAGAGACCGGTTTTTGTCATGTTGCCCAGGCTGGTCTTGAACTCTTGGACTCAAGCGATCTGTCTGCCTTTGTCTCCCAAAGTGCTGCGATTACGCAGGTGAGCCACCATGCCTGGCCTACTTGTTTTGTTTTGTTTTGTTTTGTTTTGAGTTAGAGTCTTGCTCTGTCACTCAGGCTGGAGTGCAGTGGCACAATCGGTTCACTGCAACCTCTGCTTGCTGGATTCAAGTGATTCTCATGACTCAGCCTCCTGAGTTGCTGGGATTACAGGTACCTGCCAGCATGCCCGGCTGGTTTTCATAGTTTTAGTGGAGATGGGGTTTCGCCATGTTGACCAGGCTGGTCTCTAACTCCTGACCTCAAGCGATCTGCTTGCCTTGCCTCGGCCTCCCAAAGTTCTGGGATTACAGGTGTGAGCCACTGTGCCCAGTCTAATTGGCATATTTTTAAGGTAGAGAAGAACCCACATGGGATAGGAAGGAAAGAAGATGGTCTAGTGTCTACGGGCAAAGGCAGGGAGTTGGAAACAAGCCCATCCCATATGGACAATGGATGGGACACAAAAAGTCAAAAACACGAAGAGTAAGCCAGAAACGTCTCCCAGCTGGGGAGCGTATAAAGCATCGTGTGCCTCTTTTCCCATTCATGGGGCTGTGTGGTAGCAACCCAACAGCAGCCTCCATGTATTCTGTGACAGTTAACTCATCAATTTTGTTTTCCTTTAGTTTAACTGTAAGTTTAAAGTAAACATTGATATTTTCTAAGATATAAAAGCAGTCACTCATCACAATGCATTTCAACAAAACCAAAGAGTTTAGTGACCGAGACTCACAGAGATTTCTCCTAATTGGATAAAAAGATGAGGGCTGTGCTTTTTCATTTGCGTGATTAATTACTGCTCTGAAACCCTTGAAAACAGACATGGTCTGTAAGTGGTATCTGCTGTTTAATCGAGGACAGATGTTTTTGAAAACCTTTTAAATAGGCCTATAGAGTTATTGACTCTGAAGTGAATCATTGAACTTTATGTTTTTTACAAGTAACATGCCAGCAAAAAATGATTTTTACTAATATTCAAGTTATAGTCGCCATAATTGTGGTTTGTCCCAAACCTACGAGCATCTAGAAGGAGCTCCAAGATTATGGTAGTAAATGGCATCACCATCGACCCAGGGGACTAGGCTGAAAATCCAATAATCACTCACAACTTCTTCCTGCCTGTACTTCTCTCCCTCATCCCTGCTCTGTCCAAGCCCCGTTGTCATTCTCAAGTTCATTGCCTAAGAGCAGTATCTCTCCAGGTGTCTCCTGTGTCTGTTCCTACCACCGCTTATGTTAAGGCAACTGTGATACAGCGTCAGTGACTGGAGGAACACCAGGGTCCTTAGTCGCGTGCCGACTTAGATAAAACAACATGGACACACATAGAATGGTTTTAAGGAGCGGAGAGTTTAATAGGTAAGAAAGAAGGAAGAAGCTCCCCCATACAGAGACTGGAGGGGGGCTCCAAGCCAAGAGAGGAAACCCCATGTGCCGCAGAAAAGTGGCCGCTTACATGAGTAGGCTGGAGGAGATGGTGTCTGACTTGTATAAGGCTCGGGGGATTGGTTTGAGCAGGCATGTCATTCACGTAGCCTATGGAAAAACTGGCCCTCCCGCCCTAGCCTTTTAATATGCAAATGAAGGGTGCCAGGATGTTCTACACACGTGGGGATATGTGGGGGTGGCCATGTTGCCAGGCACATGTGAGGGCAAGGGCAAGAGGACAAGGGTGGGAATCGCCATGTTTGGGTGGACCCAGTTTCTAATGGCCTGCATTTGCATATCAAAGCTTGCCAGCCCGGCTCTAAGAGCTGGGGCTTTCCTGCTGGACAAGAAACGTTTCTGGAGCTGCTTTGAAAGAAACAAAAACTTTCCAAGGACCCCTTTTCCTCTCTATCTGCCTAAAATAATCTCTTAATAACTCCTACAACAACTGTATCTATTAGGCCTGGTAGAAAACTACATGCACTCCAGATGGGTGAAGTGAAGACACTTTAATGAGGAGACTGTTTGAGAAATGTAGCCAAGGTGAATGGAAAAGCAAGGAGTAGTGGGGCACCTGGGTGACAAGAAGAGTGATGCCCTTACTACTCCTAGGGCTGGGGGCAGTGGGAGGATACCGTGTTCCCAAGACCCAGTGGGAGCCAATGGAAGAGGCTATGGGCTGTGACCACCCAGTGGTTGCCATGGTCAAAGACAGCATGTGGAGGAGGCTGTGGCCTGTGTAGCACCGAAGTTGGGGTGAAGGGATAAAAACACCAACCCTTCCTCCTCCTGTCTTCTAGTTTTGTCGGTACCTCCTACTGGCCAAACCCAACTGACGCCAAAGGGCAAGGGATCCCAGGAGATGCAGTCCTCAGCCTCCTCCCTCCTGCACTAAGCACCAAATGCTGGTGAGAGTGTGGAGCAATAGGATCTGTCATTCGTTCCTGGTGGGAATGCAAAAGGTAAAGCACTTTGGAAGACAGACTGTTTTTCACAAAGCTGAACGTGACCTTATCATACATTCCAGCAATCATACTCCTTGATATTTCTCCAATAGGTTGAAAACTTACATCCACACAAAAATCCTCACAGGAATGTTTCTAGCAGTTTTATCCATAATTGCTCAAACTTGATCACAACAGTTTCTCTGCACAGAGCAGGGCAGAGACAGCAGAGTGGGTCTGGAGGCTCAAATGAAGAATAACTAGCACAGCAATCACCCCCGCCTGCCTCCAGGCTTGTTTTCTGTCCTAAAGATTCTCCATAATGTGACAAGAATGCTCTTTCTAAAGCAAAAATCTCCAGGTCGCTCCCTTCTTACAACCCTTGAGTGACTTCCCATTGCTCCCAGGATAAAATTAGTACTCCCCAGCATGGTGTCCAATGTCCTGTGAGCCGCATCTCTATCCACCCCGCAATTCCTTTGCACTCCATGCAATGTTGGGAACAGGAGACGCTCGCTCATCACTCGCCTTAGCCCCTGCTTAGCCACGCCCTCTGCCTGCAATATTTTTTTTATTCCATTGTGTCTTACTCTCCATGCCTTCTCCCCAGCTGGCTAAATTCTGCTCCCCACCTTTTGTTTTGTTTTGTTTTTATTTTAAGACTGCATAGGTTTCTTCTCTCTTTATTTTTTTAGTTTTTAAATAGGCTTTATTTTTTCTAGCAACTTTAGGTTTATAGAAAAATCAAGCAGGAAGTGTGGAGTTCTCATGTCCTTCCTTTATACCCCCTCCACAGTTGCACTTGTTATTAACATCTTATATTATTGTGGTGGTACTGTAGTAGGACGAGCTGCAAACAAAACTCCTCAGACACTGAGTTAAAGAAGGAAGGGGTTTATTCAGCCGGGGGCATCTGCAAGACTCCTGTCTCAAGAGCCGAGCTCCCCAAGAGAGCAATTTCTGACCCTTTTAAGGGCTCATAACTCTAAGGGGGTGCGCGTGAGGGGGTCGTGATCAATTGAGCAAGCAGGAGGGTATGTGACTGGGGGATGCATGCACCGGCAATTAGATCGGAACAAAACAGGATAGGGATTTTCACAGTGCTTTTCTATACAACGTCTGTAATCTATAGACAACATAACTGATTAGGTCAGGGGTCAATCTTTAACTACCAGGCCCAGGGTGTGGTGCCAGGCTGTCTGCTTGTGGATTTCACTTCTGCCTTTTAGTTTTTACTTTTTCTTTCTCTAGAGGCAGAAATTGGGCATAAGACAATATGAGGGGTGGTCTCCTCCCTTAGTACCTTTATTACTATTGATGAATCAGTATATGTTCTTATTAACCAAAGTCCATAGTTTACATTAGGGCTCACCCTTTTTGTTGTATAGTTCTGTGGTTTTAACAAATGCATAATATCAAGTATCCACCATTACATCATCTTAAAGAATAGTTTCACTGCCCTAAAAATCCCCTGTGTTTAACCTGTTTCTCTATCCCTCCCTCCCCTTAAACCTGCGGCAACCACTGATTTTTTTTAACTGTCTTCCTTGTTTTGCCTTTTCCAGGGTGTCATATAGTTGCAGTCATACAGTATGTGTCTTTTTTCAGACTGGCTTCTTTCTTTTAGCAATATGCATTCATATCTTTCCATGGCTTGAAAACTCTTTTTTTATTGCCAATAATATTCCATGGTACGGATGCACTTCAGTTTGTTTATCCATTCTCCTATTGAAGGGCATCTTGGTTGCTTCCAAGTTTGAGCAATTATGGATACAGCTGCAATAAACATTCATGTGAGGATTTTTTGGGGGATTGTTAAGTTTTCAACCCATTTGGAGAAATATCAAGGAGTATGAATGTATGGTAAGACCATATTCAGCTTTGTAAGAAATTGTCTGACTTCCAAAGTGCTGTACCACTTTGCATTCCCACCAGCAATGTGTGAGAGATCCCGTAGCTCCATATCCTCACCAGCATTTGGTGCTGTGTCTTGGATTTTGGCCATTCTAATGGGTGTTGTTAGATATGAGTTCTAAATTTCTCTTCAAAGAATCAATGTGTCAGTATGTGCAATTCTTTTCCTTCTACTTTTAAACTTAACTTCCTTGTAAAGCAACCTTTTTCGATTACTTGCTCCACCCTCACTCATTCCGAATACCCGCTCCACCCTCACTCATTCCGATTACCGGCTCCACCCTCACTCATTCAGATTACCTACTACACCCTGACTCATTCCGATTACCCGCTCCACCCTCACTCATTCAGATTACCCGCTCCACCCTGATTCATTCCGATTACCCGCTCCACCCTCACTCATTCAGATTACCTACTACACCCTCACTCATTCCGATTACCTGCTCCACCCTCACTCATTCCAATTACCCGCTCTACCCTCACTCATTCTGATTACCTGCTCATTTTACACCCTGACTCATTCTGGTTTTCTGCTCTGCCATAACCATTTTTCCCGAAAAACCACTCACCCCGTCACTCTCTTTAAATTAGCCAATCAGAATTAGTTCAACCTGTGCGGTCTAACCCTAGCCAATAGGGGAATGACACAGCAGCAGGGGCCATGTGAGTCAGGGATAAGAACCCCTTCCCCTCTCTTGTCCAAGTGTGGGCTCACCATTGCTCCATCTGTAAGGGAGCACCCTTCTATAGAAGTACATTGCCTTGCTGAGAATGAAAAAGAAAATTTTATAGTCAAGTGCTATTTCTTTTGTGGCACCTACACTTTATTTATAACAATTTGAGGGCTTGCTGGGGATTACATTCCCCTCTGGGGGCGGTCTCTGGTTCTCTCTAGTGAGGCGGCATGCCCCGCCCCCTTGTGGCGGTCTCAGGGGTGAGAAATCAGGACCCACGCAGTGCGAGGAATAACCTGAGCTCTCAGCAACGCAGAAAGAAACTTGCCAGCAACCTAGCTTAAAGGATCCTCACATACTACCACGACGACTCTGCACAGACCAAGGAAGGAGAAGCCATGGGAGCTGGTGAAGTACTTCCTTGGTGGTCCAATTCTGGAGGGCTAAATGTGTGTGTGTGTGTGTGTGTGTGAAAGATTACAAACAACCCTACTTGCAGTGTTGTTTGTGTAGATGGTGACAAGTCCTACTGCTGGACGGAGTGAGGGGGTCATCTCTGCGGTTCCATAGCTACCTCATATGGCTTAGGGCAGATCCTGCCATTGGATTTATACTGGCATGCCAACACTAAGAGGGGCCTAATTCTCCCTTGGGGGAGCAGCCAGAGAGGACAACACAAGTAGGAAATGTACAAGGGACCTTCAGAGGGGGAAAGGGAGGAAACAGGTCAAACTTTCAGAGCAGCAAGGCAAGTCACCCCCTGGTTTTGTGAATTGGTGGGTTCTTGGTCTCACTGACTCCAAGAATGAAGCCATGGACCCTCGCAGTGAGTGTTACAGTTCTTAAAGATGGTGTGTCTGGATTTGTTCGTTCCTCCTGTCCAGAGATGTTCATTCCTCCCGGTAGGTTCCTGGTCTTGGTGGCTTCAGGAGTGAAGCTGCAGACCTTCGCAGTGAATGTTACAGCTCTTAAAGGTGGTGCAGACCCAAAGAGTGAGTAGCATTGACATTTATTGTGAATAGCAAATGAACAAAGCTTCCACAGCATGGAAGGGGACCTGAGTGGATTGCCACTGCTGGCTCAGGTGGGAATAACCTTTATCTGGCCCCACCCACATCCTGCTGATTGTTCCATTTTACTGAGAGCTGATTGGTCCGTTTTACAGAAAGCTGATTGGTCCGTTTTGACAGTGCTGATTGGTGCGTTTACAAACCTTTAGCTAGACACAGAGTGCTGATTGGTGCATTCACAATCCTTTAGCTAGACACAAAAGTTCTCCAAGTCCCCACCAGATTAGCTAGACACAGAGCGCTGATTGGTGCATTTACAAACTTTTAGCCAGACACAGAGTGCTGATTGGTGCATTTACAATCCTTTAGCTAGACAGAAAAGTTCTCCAAGTCCCCACCCGACCCAGAAGTCCAGCCGGCTTCACCTCTCAATGGCACTCGCGGGGGACTTTGTGGCACCTAGCCCGGGCACTCTGGCAGCCCAGAGGGAGCTTGTCTCCAGATCAAGCCCAGCAGGTGCCTGCCGGCCACACCGAGCATGGGGCCCACTTAGCCCGTGCCTACCCGGAACCTGCACCCGCCCACGAGCGCCGTGTGCAGCCCCGGCTCCCGGCACCTCTCCTTCCACACCTCCTCAGAGCGAGCCGACTCTGGCATCGGCCAGCCCCAGTGAGGGGACCCCACAGCACAGTGGTGGGCTGAGGGGCTCCTGGAGCGTGGCCAGAGCAGACACCAAGGCCTAGGAGGCGCCGAGAGCGAGCGAGGCCTAGGAGGCCCCGAGAGCCAGTGAGGCCTAGGAGGCCCCGAGAGCCAGTGAGGGCTACTAGCACGTTGTCACCTCTCAGTTTGAGGGATTGAGCCTTCAGGGGCAGGCAAGGCGAGCCATCCCTGGTTTGAGGGGTTGAGCCTTCCACAAATTTCAGGAGGTTGAACCTCACAGAAACCTCTGGTAGTAAGAAAAATATTCAGAACTCCCTTTCTTTTCTTCTCTGGGGAAGAAAGAGTAGCTCCACTTCCAGCGGTCCCTCCCCTAGGGAAAGGGGAAGGAGAGGGGAGAACAACAGCATAAGCAGCTGGCAGAGGCAGGGAAAGACCAGCAAAAAGGAAAGAGAAACTGAGAGAGGAAGTTAGAGAGAAGAGAGAGAAAGAGACAGAGTCAAAGAGAGACAGAAAGAGAGAGGCAGAGAGAGAAAGAAAGAGACAAAGAGGGAGTCAAAGAGAGAGAGAAAGACAGAGACAGAGTCAAAGAGAGAGAGAGCGAAGTAGTAAAGAGAAAAGAGTGTATTGTATTCCTTTAAAAGCCGGGGTAAACTTAAAACCATAATTAATAAATGATGGTCTTCTCCGTGACCCTGTAACACTCCAAAACCACCTTGTTGTCAGTGTAAACAAGGGTGTAGCCCAAAAGCACTGAGGCCACTGACAACCTGTAGCCTTCCAAATCAAAAATCCTTAACCCAGCAAACCCGTGGATGGCCCAAATGCATTCAACCTGTAGCAGGAACTGCTTTGCTAACAGAAGAAAGTAGAACAATAACTTTTAGAGGAACCCTCATTGTGAGCACACCTCCTCAGGTCAGAACTATTCTAAGTCAAACAAAACAAAAGAAAACAAAAAACAAAACAAAACAAAAGCAAAAAGGTAGCTTCCTGACTCAAGAACCTTAAAGTATGAGGCTATTCTGTTAGAAAAAGATGATTTAACATTAACCACTGAAAATTCCCTTAACCCATCAGGTTTCCTAAATCTTAATCTAAATCAGGATCTAAATCTTAATTACCATACAAAGGTCCAATCAGACCTAGGAGGAACTCCCTTCAGGACAGGACGATAGAGGGTTCCTCCTGGGTGATTGAGGGAAAAAGACACAATGGGTATTCAGTAAGTGATAAGGAAACTCTTGTAGAAGCAGAGTTAGGAAAATTGCCTAATAATTGGTCTGCTCAAATGTGCGAGCTGTTTGCACTCAGCCAAGCCTTAAAGTAGAGAATCAGGAAGGAGCCATCTATACCAATTCTAAGTAAATATGGATTGAACAAGGTCTTATTAATAGCAAAGAATAATTGAAATCCCAAACTTACAAGGTTTTCAACAAAAGTAAAGTTTGCTGAAAGTTAACAGCGTAACATGTATTATCCTAACTTCTAATCTTGTGGCCTTAGACAGTCCACTCCACAGACATGAAGGAAGTTCACTTTGGAAAAGAGTGGTTATCATCTTTGAGAAAAAAAAAAGGCCGGGGGGGTGGGGGGGGGTGGAGAATTTATGTAAAAAGGAATGTTACATGGTAAATTCTTGTCCTAAAATAAATTAACTATTTGTTTAAAGAAAGGGATGTTTGCAACAAATCAGAAAGTTGAGACATGTCAAAGAAGTGTCTGTGAAAGTCATGAGAAAAAACGTTATAAAAGGGAATTTATGCAAGAAATGTTGTATAATGTAAAAGTAATTAGGCCTCCTGAATGTAAAACTATTGAAGAAACAGTTCATGTGCAAGGTGTATAAGGAAAGTAAAATATACCTTTGGTAAAAGGGTTATAAGGAGGCATAAGAATGTGGATTTTTACCTACATTAAAAGGTTAAAAAATATTTTGTTTTAAAGGTTTAAGCAAGTTTTGAAACGTTAATTGTAAAGGAAATTCTGTGTGTAAACATATTGGCTAAAGTTAAAGGGGTATCATCCAGTTTTTCTGTGAACTGGACATTAAAATAAATGCACAACAAGTTTTTCTCTAACCTGCTCTTTAACAAAAATTATAAAAGGTTAAAAAGAGTCTATAAAGGTGATCATTAAAAAGTCAGGAAACAACAGGTGCTGGAGAAGATGTGGAGAAATAGGAACACTTTTACACTGTTGGTGGGACTGTAAACTAGTTCAACCATTGTGGAAGTCAGTGTGGCCATTCCTCAGGGATCTAGAACTAGAAATACCATTTGACCCAGCCATCCCATTACTGGGTATATACCCAAAGGACATAAATTCTGCTGCTATAAAGACACATGCACACGTATGTTTATTGCGGCACTATTCACAATAGCAAAGACTTGGAACCAACCCAAATGTCCAACAACGATAGACTGGATTAAGAAAATGTGGCACATATACATCATGGAATACTATGCAGCCATAAAAAATGATGAGTTCATGTCCTTTGTAGGGACATGGATGAAACTGGAAACCATCATTCTCAGTAAACTATCGCAAGGACAAAAAACCAAACGCCGCATGTTCTCACTCATAGGTGGGAACTGAACAATGAGAACACATGGACACAGGAAGGGGAACATCACACTCCAGGGACTGTTTTTGGGGTGGGGGTAGTGGGGAGGGATAGCATTAGGAGATGCACCTAATGCTAAATGACGAGTTAATGGGTGCAGCACACCAACATGGCACATGGATACATATGTAACAAACCTGCACATTGTGCACATGTACCCTAAAACTTAAAGTATAATAATAATAAAAGAAAAGAAAATGGTACATATATATTTAAATGACATTTTCATGATTAACAGTGAAGCTGAAAAACTATATGTGCTTATTGGCTGCTTTGATTATCTGCTTAAATATTTTCTCCATTTTTCTATTAGGTCATTTGTTCATTATTAATAAATAAGAGGTATTTGCAAAAAAAAGAGTCTATAAAAATCTTACGTTATGGTCAGACATTAAAAATTGGATAAATATGTCTACAAGGTTTTATTAAAATTAAGTTATTAATAACACACTAATATAAAGGTGAAATTTAGCTTATCTGGTATAAAATCATACAGGACTCATTGTCAAATATAAAATGGTGTTTGGCTTTCTTTGGTCTAAAAACTAGTAAAAATAGGTGCTAAAGGAAATTTCTCAGTAAGAAGGCATCAAGGACTATAAAGTCCACTGCTGATGTCCCCACATTTAAAACAAAAGATCAATTTCTTAGAAATTATATAGCTGATTTATCTTCCACTTTCCTTTTCCTCAAAACTAAAAGTCTTTTAGCACAGGTACCACCCCTAGAACTTCTGGTAAACCAGCACCAGCCTGAGGATCATGTTCTCATCAAAGGGTGGAAAGAAGGAAAACTTGAGCCAGGCTGAGAAGGACCCTACCTTGTGCTGCTAACCACCAAGACTGCTGTTTGTACAGCGGAAAGGGGATGGATTCATCACACCCGAATCAAGAAAGTGCAGCCCCCTCCAGAGACGTGGGCCATAGTCCCATGGAAAAGCCTACAAAACTAAAGCTAAGAAAAATTTAACTCTCATCTATTCTATTACTCCTTCTTCTTTCCTCACTCTATTGCTGACCATCTATTAACGTAACCAAGTCAATTTCACCTCAAACTATTGCATTTGATGCTTGCCTTGTTATGCCCTGGGGGGGCTCGCCAAGTCAAAGACAGCTCTCTACTTCAGAAAAGTACCTTTGTCCCTCCTGACTCTCATCAGACTGGGCATTAGTGAATTGGGACCATTTAATCTGGGGAGACTTTGATAAAGACCCCAGTGTCAACCAGGAGTCTTGCCCTCCAATGTAGAGCTTTTGTGCCGTAGTTGGTCCAATGTTCTGTGGACCACTAAAGAGCAAGGATGGACTGCCCCAACCGATTTTTGTAATTTCCTAAAACCATACATTCATTTTACTAGAGGGACAGCCCCCACCACTGCCACCCCTCTGCCAACTGTCAGCTAAACTAGTGCAATCCTATACAGGTTATTATCTCAAACCCTCAAAGTTCTTCCCCTTTTCTAACCGAGTTCCCTTCTTTAAGCCAGTTTTATGGTATGGGGGCTGAGGTTTCAGGGACAACCCTATTTGATTCTTTGAAATGCATTTCTTTGATCCCCTGCCACCTGCACCTTCCTCTAAGCCTTCTTCCAAAATCTCTCACAATGAAACAATTGCTCCTCCTCCATCTAACGACAAGACCAAAATAGCTATTGTAGAAGTTAAAGACTTAAAACAAACTTTGGCAATTAAGACAGGATACCAAGATGCAAATGCCTGGTTGGAATGGATCAAATATTCCATCTACACGTTAAAAGCAATTGTTATGCTTGTGCGCACGGCAGGCCAGAGGCCCAGATTGTCCCCTTTCCACTAGGTTGGTCCTCCAGTAGACCGGGCGTGGGCTGCATGGTAGCTCTTTTCCAGGATTCTACAGCCTAGAGTAACAAGTTGTGCCACGCTCTCTCTCTGCTATATCCTGAAGTCCAGCACCCTGCGGGTCAGCCCCTGAGGGCCATCCAGCTTCCGTCTCCCAATACTAAGTTCCCTTCATGTCTCCCACAACAGGGAGAAAACTTAGCATTCCTTGGAGACCTGAAGGGATGCAGTGAGCTTAAGAACTTTCAACAGCTTATCAATCAGTCAGCCCTTGTTCATCCCTGAGCAGATGTGTGATGGTATTGTGGTGGACCTTTACTGGACACTCTGGCGAATAACTGGAGTGGCTCTTGTGCTTTAGTCCAATTGGCTATCCCTTCCACTCTGGCATTTCATCAACCAGAGGAAGGAAACATAAGACATCATAAAGCGAAAGAAGCCCCTCATGGGTCTTTCAACTCTCATGTCTATTTAAATGCAATTGGAGTCCCATGGGGAATACCAGATCAATTTAAAGCCTGAAATCAAACAGCTGCAGGATTTGAGTCAATATTTTGGTGGGTGACAATTAATAAAAATGTATATTGGATAAACTATATCTACTACAACAACAGCGATTTATTAACTACACTAGAGATGCTGTTAAAGGAATAGCTGAGCAACTAGGGCCTGATAGCCAGATGGCTTGGGAAAATAGGATAGCCTTAGACATGATATTAGCAGAAAGAGGAGGAGTTTGCATCATGATTAAAACTCAACGTTGTACCTTCATCCCAAACAACACCGCCCCTGATGGAAGTATAACAAAGGCATTGCGAGGTCTGATTGCTCTGTCCAATGAGTTAGCCAACAACTCAGGGGAAAATGACCCCTTTACAGGATGGCTAGAAAAGTGGTTTGGTAGATGGAAAAGAATAATAGCCTCGATTCTTACTTCCTTCGCAGCCATAATGGGTGTACTTATTCCTGTCGGGTGCTGTGTCACACCATGCATCCGTGGGTTGATGCAGAGGCTCATAAAAACGGCACTTACTAAAACCTCCCTTAACTATCCTCCACCTTATCCAGAGAAGCTTCTTCTTTTGGAAAATCAAGCAGAACAATTAAGGCAAGACATGTTAAAGAAGTTTGAAGAGAAAGTGCTATAAGGAAATGCAAGAAGATAAATTGTTAGATATGAGTTATAAATTTCTCTTCAAAGAAATTTGTCAGTATGTTCAATTCTTTGCCTTCTACTTTTAAACTTAACTTCCTCGTAAAGCAACCTTTTTCGATTACCTACTCCACCCTGACTTATTCCGATTATCTGCTCATTTTCCACCCTGACTCATTCCAATTTCCTGCTCTGCCATAACCAGTTTTCCTGCCAAACCACTCACCCCATCACTCTCTTTAAATTAGCCAGTTAGAATTAGTTTGCCTGTGCGGTCTAACCCTAGCCAATAGGGGAATGACATAGCAGCAGGGGCTACATGCATCAGGGATAAGAACCCCTTCCCCTCCCTTGTCCAAGTGTGTGCTCACCATTGCTCTATCTGAAAGGGCTCACCCTTCTATAGAAGTACATTGCCTTGCTGAGAATTAAAAAGAATATTTTATATTTGAGTGCTATTTCTTTTTTTTTTCTTTTTTCTTTTCTTTCTTTTTTTTTTTTTATTTGAGACGGAGTCTCTGTCGCCCAGGCTGGAGTGCAGTGGCGCGATCTCGGCTCACTGCAAGCTCTGCCTCCCAGGTTCATGCCATTCTCCTGCCTCAGCCTCTTGAGTAGCTGGGACTACAGGTGCCCGCTACCATGCCCGGCTAATTTTTTTCTATTTTTAGTAGAGATAGGGATTCACCTTGTTAGCCAGGGTGGTCTCGATCTCCTGAACTCATGATCTGCTTGCCTCGGCCTCCCAAAGTGCTGGGATTACAGGCGTGATCCACCGCATGGGGCCTTTGAGTGCTATTTCTAATGCAGCACCGAAACTTTATTTATAACAGTGTGCAGTGGTGTCTCCTTGTTGTTTTAATTTTTCAGTTCCCTAATGACATATGCCATTGAACATCTTTTCATTTGCTTAGGTGCCACTTCTGCTCCAGTTTTAATGGCTTTGTTGATGCTTTCTGCCAGAAAGCTCTCTCCCTCATTGTGTCAGGTAGCCTTTGCTGTGTAATAGATGACTTCAAAACTTGGTAGCTGAAAATAGCAATCACATATCTGTGGGTCATGTGGAGTTCAGCTGATTAGGCAGGGTTGCGCTGGTTGGCCCAGCTTTGGGCTTGTGGGTCTCCTGGGTCTGCTGGGTCTGCTAGGTGGCTCTGTTCCATAGGCCTCCAACCTTCTTTAAGCATATCTGCCATCATATGTTCTCATGACAAAGGCAGAGGCACAACAGGGTGAGTGGAAACATGACATTTCTTAAAGTCTGGACCCACTGAGACATACCTGCAATTAGTTACAGTAAGTCACAGGGCCAACTCCAAATTCAAGGGGCAGTATGAGGCCATAGCAAGGATGTGGATGCATGATGGGGACAAGAGGATAATTAAGACCCACAAGTCAATCCACCACAGTGCACCACTTTGATCATAACTTTCTTCTAACATGCAAATGTCCTTACCCCCATCCCAGGCTTGATTTGATCTGCAGGATGTCATGGAGACCTGTAGACTAAAATGGCAAGTCGTCTGCACCTTAAATATCCAACACTCAGAGGTGGAACAGGAAGGAAATAACCAAAATAAAAACTTCCATCTCAAATTCTCCTATTTCTTCTCACATGCCACTGGTCACAGCAAGTCACATGGCCAAACTCAAAGCCAAGGGATACTCATGATGAGGCCATGACACAGTAGGGATACAGAATTGGGGACAATATTTTACCCCAGTATAAATAGAAATGGAAGGATGGTTGTTCTTCCATTTATATCATCTGCCTTGACCACCACTGCTGAAAGGGGCTTTAGAAAAATGCCCTTTTTTTCATCTGAGCAAGTTTCTCAGAATGCTTTCAGCCTGGAGAAAGCTGGGGGCTCAGAGGTCTTTTTACATTTCAAAGAGCCACAGTACTTTATACTCAAGGCCAGAAGTATTGTTGCCAATAATACTTTCAAAAAAACTTCCTGAGTTTTACAAATTAAAAACAAGGAATTTTAAAAGTGGCAAGAAAACACATTTTTTGTTGTTGCCCTAGAAAGGTGAGATAAAGGAACAAATTTTTCCTAATGACTATCTAAAAAAACAATTCTGAAGATGTGGTCAAAAAGATTGAATAGGAATGTATCCCATACGTATTTCCTTATAGGTAGTTTTATGGATAAGTAATTCAAGATTCGGACCAAAATATATATAAACTAATGTATAACAAACATTAGCTTGGTAGTAGTGTATTGAAATTGATAGTTTAATTTCCCCAAATCTTTGTGAGGATGGCAGATTAAACAGGGTGTTTCTCAGTAAAAATATAATTTGTATATTTAGTGGTTAATGCATAAGTTTTGAGAAAGTCTTTTTCAAAGACTTGTACATTGAGAAAGTGAATGATTATGATGTCTGAGTTCAACCTTTATGCAAGTCTGATGGTTTCTAATTGTTCGTATTTTAAAAAATTGTAATAGGATTTATTTGAGTTTTAAATTGACGGAACTTTTAAAATGAAAGATGATAAATGCTTATTCTGTGATTTTAGCATTTTCCTAAGAAGAGGTTCAAAGAACTGAATGATGTAGACGAGACCAAATTCCTTCCATTTTCATTTACTTACATATAAGGACACAGTTTCTCAGCACAAACAAGAAAACAGAAGGAATAAAATTTGGGGGAAAATCCTTTATGAGTTTTTTTTGTCTTTATTTTATTTTAAGTTCCGGGGTACATGTGTAGGATGTGCAGATTTGTTACATAGGTAAACGTGAGCCATAGTCACCTAGGTATTAAGCCGGGTAGGCATTAGCTATTTTTCCTGATGCCATCATGAGTTTTTAACGTATTTTATTCTAATCCACCCATGTGTCAAAATTCATTTGGGATATACCTCTCTGTCTGTCTGTCACTCCATAATTGGGGTATAACAGGTTGTTGTGGGACTATGCCTTTAATTTTTCTAGGTAGCTGGTTACACAGCTGGAAGGCTTTCCTAGACCAGGGCTACTCAAAGATGTGATGTCAGCATCACCTGGGAGCCAGTTCAAAGTACAAGCTCTTGGGCCTTTTCCTGTAACTGTGGAATCGGAGTCTCTGGAGGTGGTGCCCGGGTATCTGTGTTAACAAGCCTCTGGATGATTCTGAAGCATGCAAAAGTTTGAGAAATGACTGAGTACTACTATCTTATTTCTCCTGGAGTCTGGTCTTTAACCTGGGGACTTGGCTTAACTGGCAGTGCCCTGGGTTGGTTGTTTCCAAGCTGTATCTTAATGACCACACCTTGACTTGATCTTTGTCTCTGGGCTGTATTTTATTTGGGAGTCTTTTACTGGCTGGAAGGGCTGGGGATAAAAAACAGTTCTATTTTCCAACCCAGCTAGTTTGGACTCTCTCTATATTCCCTCTAAATTCTGCTTGCAAGCTAACCAGTTCTCCTCTAAGCTATACTATATCATATGTGATGAAGTCTTCCAATTGTAACCTTCTGTCTGGCAATCTTCTTGCCCAAGTTCATAGGTTCATTAGGCACGTTTTCTATCTTTCATGTTATATCAGGTGACAGTTTGACCAGATATTTTGTCACCACATAACATAGCTCACAGTTTTCCAGCCTCCTATAAAAGTTACCTTTCCTCAGCCCCTATCTGCCTCCTAGGGCCCAAACCAATGCCACATATTTTAGGATTTTGCTGTAGTACTGATTTCTGTAAACATTTGATATTGCTGAATAATAAACCACTCCAAAACTTGTGGCTTAAAATAATAATTACTTATGACTGCTCACAGGTCCATGGGTTGACTGGGGTTCTGCTGAAAGGCTGGGTGGCTCTGATCCAGGACATGGTGGCTGCGTTGCCACTGCAGGCCTGTGGATTCACTTGGGTGGCTCCACTCCTTAGAGCAGTGGGCAAGCCAGGGCATGTTCTCATTGCCATGGTAAAGGTGCAAGAAGACAAGTGGAAATATGTGATGCTTCTGAAGTCCTAGGCTCAGAACTGGCCTCCTCTCGCTTCTGCCCACATGTCACTGGCCATAGCAAGTCACATAATCAAGCCCAAAGCCATGATGAAGCCATGACAAAGGTATAAATGCAGGCAAGGGTAAAGAATTAGCAACAATACTTTAATCTGGAATCCTCCCAATATAAAAATAGAATCTCTTCTACGTGTTGTCATACATTTTTAAACGTATACTCCCAGAACATTTCTGTCATTGTCTCAGAAAAGCAGACAATTGTGCCTCCAGAACCTAGACGGTGTCTGATGCACAGTAGATATTCAGTAAATACCTGCTGAACAAGTGACTGACTGCATAAGTGAATGAATGCATTCCTGATGGATAGTTTGCCAAGTTAGATCTGTAGAGACCAAGAATTAAGGGATGATTTGGCTGACAAAAACAAGAAATGGGGAAAGGATTCCCTATTTAATAAATGGTGCTGGGGAAACTGGCTGGCCATATGTAGAAAGCTGAAACTGGATCCCTTCCTGACACCTTATACAAAAATTAAGTCAAGATGGATTAAAAACTTACATGTTAGACCTAAAACCATAAAAATCCTAGACGAAAACCTAGGCATTACCATTCGGGACATAGGCATGGGCAAGGACTTCATGACTAAAACACCAAAAGCAATAGCAACAAAAGCCAAAATTGACAAATGGGATCTAATTAAACTAAAGAGCTTCTGCACAGCAAAAGAAACTACCAGCAGAGTGAACAGGCAACCTACAGAATGGGAGAAAATTTTTGCAATCTACTTATCTGACAAAGGGCTAATATCCAGAATCTACAAAGAACTTAAACAAATTTACAAGAAAAAAAAAACCCATCAAAAAGTGGGCAAAGAATATGAGCAGACACTTCTCAAAAGAAGACATTTATGCAGCCAACAGACACATGAAAAAATGCTCATCATTACTGGTCATCAGAGAAATGCAAATCAAAACCACAATGAGATACCATCTCACACCAGTTAGAATGGCAATCATTAAAAAGTCAGGAAACAATGGGTGCTAGAGAGGACGTGGAGAAATAGGAACACTTTTACACTGTTGGTGGGACTGTAAACTAGTTCAACCATTGTGGAAGACAGTGTGGCGATTCCTCAAGGATCTAGAACTAGAAATACCATTTGACCCAGCCATCCCATTACTGGGTGTATACCCATAGGGTTATAAATCATGCTACTATAAAGACATATGCATATGTATGCTTATTGTGGCACCATTCACAATAGCAAAAACTTGGAACCAACCCAAATGTCCAACAATGATAGACTGGATTAAGAAAATGTGGCACATATACACCATGGAATACTATGCAACCATAAAAAAGGATGAGTTCATGTCCCTTTGCAGGGACATGGATGAAGCTGGAAACCATCATTCTGAGCAAACTGTTACAAGGACAGAAAACAAAACACTGCATGTTCTCACTCATAGGTGGGAATTGAACAGTGAGAACACTTAGACACGGAGGGGAACATCACACACCGGGGCCTGTCGTGGGCTGGGGGGCAGGGGGAAGGATAGCATTAGAATTACCTAATGTAAATGATGAGTTAATGGGTGCAGCAAACCAACATGGCACATGTATACCTATGTAACAAACCTGCAAGTTGTGCACATGTACCCTAGAACTTAAAGTATAATTAAAAAAAAAAATAAAGCAATAAACAGTATTCAAGTATACTAAAAAAAAAAAAAAAAAGGAATGGTTTGGAATCTTGTCTGGACGTTTAATTCGAATCTTAAAGCTTTTCATCAGTATGTCTTCTTAGGAAAATAAAAGCTTACCTTTGTGTTTGAACTTCATAGGAGCAAAGCAATGCTTAGCATTATTTGGAAGACATCATAAACTAAAAAAGAGTAATAAAGGAAAAAAAAATGGAACAAAGGGAAATTGCTGAGAAGGAAGAGTTGATGAAATACCTATGGGGGTTTTCATGCTACTTTATTTTTCTCAAACTCTTTCTTTGAAGGGATGAGTGAGGGAGTTCTAAGTGGCTGTCCCATGGGTGCCCAGCCCACCACTGCATGTGTTTTGTAATCAGACCCAAGAATCAAGTGGAGAGAAGGTAGCACTGTAGTAAAACCTCCCTGCACAATCTTGTTGGCAGGCTGTGTGACAACCTCAGTGAAGTGCATGGGACGGTCTGATGTTGGCTGACCTTGTTCACACCTTTCCTCTGTCTGTGTTCATGGTCTGGCTGTTGCTGCACATGACAATGGCAATATTTCTCCCCTTTAGAACTCGCTTCTCTGCTCTGCTTTTCCAGAATTTTATTTTTACAAATATGTTGCAGTGCTTGGGACTAAAAGGAGAGAGAAATACAAGAAAGGGAAGTGGGAGGGAGGGAGGAAGGGAGGGAGGCAAGGAAGGAAGGAAGGAAAGAAGGAAGGAAGGAAAGAAGGAAGGAAGGAAGGAAAGTTAGGACAAAGAAAAGAAGGAAGGATAAAGGAAGGACAAAGCAAGGAGGAAAAATGAAGGAAGGAAGGAAAGAAGGAAAGAAGGATGAAGGAAGAATGGAAGGAAGGAAGGACAGAAGGAAGGAAGGACAGAAGGAAGGAAGGATGAAGGAAGGAATGTTGAAGGAAAGAAGGAAGGGAGGAAGGAAGAAGGAAGGAAAGATGAAGGAAGGAAGGACAGAAGGAAGGGAGGAAGGAAGGGAGGAAGGACAGAAGGAAGGACAAATGAAGGAAGGTTGAAGGAAAGAAGGAAGGGAGGAAGGAAGATGGAAGGAAGGATGAAGGAAGGAAGGAAGGATGGAAGGAAGGTTGAATGAAAGAAGGAAGGGAGGAAGGAAAAAGAAAGGAAGGAGGAAGGAAGGAGGAACAAGGGAAGGAAGGAAGGACAAACAAGGGAAGGAAGGAAGGAAGGAAGGACAAAGGAAGGAAGGATGAAGGAAGGAAGGAAGAAAGGGAAAGGGAAAGAAAGAAAGGAAAGAAGAAAGAAAGACAGAGGAAGAAAGAAAGAAAGAACGAAAGAAACAGAAAGAAGAAAGAAAGAGCCTGGAGAAGGGCTCTGGGAGACCTCGGCATTATGGGAGTAGTAACTTGCCCTGTTTTTTCTTCTGTGCATAGGCTGCTCAGAGGTCATACACAAATCTGGGGCCTGGTGCAGTGGCTCATGCCTGTAATCCCAGCACTTTGGGAGGCTGAGGCAGGCGGATCACCTGAAGTCAGGAGATCGAGACCAGCCTGGCCAACATGGTGCACCGTCTCTACTAAAAATACAAAAATCAGCCAGGCATGGTGGCGTGCACCTGTAATCCCAGCTACTTGGGAGACTGAGGCAGGAGAATCACTTGAACCCGGGAGGCAGAGATTGCAGTGAGCCAAGATCATGCCACTGCACTCCAGCCTGGGTGACAGAATGAGACTCCATCTCAAAAAAAAATAAAAAAATTAAAATAAATAAATAAATAAATAAATAAATAAATACAAACAAATCTGGGGCCATGCCTGAGAAGATTCAGTCTGGGCACTTGTGGCTGGTGTCAAACTCATCTTAAAACAAGCCTTTGCCTCAAGCCCTATGCCTGTTCTCAAGAATGGCTGGCTCCCTTTTCCCACCTGGGTTTCAGTGCTGTTGGAACCAGCTCAGGACCCACAGACTCTAAACTCCACAGCAGAGCAGTTTTTGAGCCTGGTAAGGTGGGAGGGTAATGAGAAGTTGTTAATCTAAGGCAGTGACCTTTCCCTGCAAGTGTGGAAATGCTCATCGGAGGACTCCTCCTGCCTGGGATAAGGCCTGTCAGCAGGACAGCAAGCAGATGCGTGGAGGAGGAGACAGGCTTCGGTGAAAGGCCATGCCCCCAGCCTTCCCAGAGCCCCTTACAGATCATGGCTCTCAGGCAGCCTAGGGAACCTCAGGCTCAAAGGCTATCAGGGTTTCAGTCTCCTCAGCTTTCCCTTGAAATAAGATGGTCATTGTGGGGCTTAGAATGAGGGGATGTTTGGAATGAAACCACCTCTTAGAACACATCACCAGGGCTGAGATGTGTGTCAACTGCTTGGCCCATAGAAAAGGTAGGCTTCGCCTGGGCTGCATTTCAGGAGGCCTGAGAACCTCCAGATACAGCCTCTGCCTCAGTGGGTGCCAAGTTCTAGATTAAGTTTCTGCCTTTTGGGACTGTAGGACTGAAGAGAGTTCTTGACCACAGATTGACACACTCAGAGAGTAAAAAATATCCACACTGCCAGAGCAGCTTGTTGCCAGCTTTATGCAATTTTATTTAACCAACCAGCACTAGCTATGAGACAGACCCTTTTCTAAGTGTTTCATACATTTTAACTCCTATTGTATCAACCTCCTGTGCTATGTATCCCATTGTATAGACAAGGAAGCTGAGGCACAGAGAGGTTGAGTAAGTTGGCCCAGGTAACGCAGCCTGGAAGAGGTGTTACCAGACAATCTAGTGTTCTAATCTCTTTCTAAGTCTGTTCTAATCATCACGCTCTGCTGTCCCTCCATGTGTACCACCGGATAGAATATGGAGTGAAGACATAGAAAGTCCAACAGAAATCCTTCTGTGGCTCTGGCTTTCAGAGCTGCAACTTTTGGTGTCAACTGACAGATGCACAGAGCATCACAAAAGCAGCCACAGCTTGAGCGCTGAAGGCTTGCTTTTTGGCGGCTCAGCACACTCTGAGTCCTCCTGCTGAGTAAAAGGGTGCCAGGCACAGTCTAATTTGGTCACACTTCGGGGGAGCAAATACCTAAGCACTTCGGAGCTGGTGGATTTATCTGCAGGGATTGCAGGGATGCCTGGTGTGGGGATTTGCACGAACCCAAAACACGAACCCCCAGATGGCAAATACATGCTTAATGCTCATTAAAGAGACGGGCTGCTTGAAGGAATTCCTCAATTTCTTGCAAAAGGCAACTCATATGATGGAAAAAACACAAGTTTTGGAGTCAGAGACTCAGCTGTGTGACCTTGGGTAAGTCATTCATCTCTCCAAGCCTGGTTTCCTTGTCTGCAGAATGGAGTGGATAATACCTTCTCATAGGGTGTTTGTTTATTTATTTATTTATTTATTTATTTATTTATTTATTTATTTATTTTTTTGAGACGGAGTTTAGTTTTGCTCTTGTTGCCAAAACTGGAGTGCAATGGCGTGATCTCAGTTCACTGCAACCTCTGCCTCCTGGGTTCAAGCGATTCTCCTGCCTCAGCCTCCTGAGTAGCTGGGATTACAGGCAGCCACCACCATGACCAGCTAATTTTTTGTATTTTTGGTAGAAACGGGGTTTCACCATGCTGGCCAGGCTCTTGTTGAACTCTTGACCTCAGGTGATCCACCCGCCTTGGCCTCCCAAAGTGCTGGAATTACAGGCGTGAGCCTCCGCGCCCAGCCCTCATAGGGTGTTTATAGAGGCTGAACGAGATAATATACAGCTCATCTGGATGAGTCAAACCATTGACTAAGAGAAGGGACATTCCCAGAGGATGCACCATATGGAGGTTGGGAATCAGGAGGTGTGCTCTGGGATGGGCACTTTCCCTTGAGAGCTGAAGATGAGCTCCGTGGCTAGGTGGTGCAGCTGAAAGTTCAGGGACTTAGGAGTCAGTCAGCTCTGGGTTCAATTATTACCTCTATCACTTACAGGTGACCTTGGAGAATCACCTAAGCTTTCTCAATTCAGCTTTTTCACTAATAAAATTGGAATTTTGACACACGTCTCTTAGGACTGTCAACATTTGATGAGCTAATGAATGTAGAGGGTGTTAAAATAAAGCCAGCTTTCTCTAACCTTATAGGCTATAGCTTTATGCGTCAGCTAGCAGTCATGATATTCATCTCCCAAGGTCTGCAACAGATAAACATCTATCCCAGTGTTCACTGGACCCTTTATTGCTATTATTTTTAGCTATAAACCTTGTTAAATCACATATAGTTACAGAAGGAGGGAAGGGAATGACAGTGACTGGACCCCACTGGAGAATCATTCTAGTAGCCAAACAGTGGGGGAGCTTTTCCAGTTTCCCCTTTGTTAAAGTCATTCCTACATATTGACATGTACTTAACCTTTGTAATGTGACTTGGCAAGGCTAGGTTTTGAGGAGGACAGAGTTTTCTTCCAGGAAAATCTCTCTTCCCTTCTCTCCCATCTTTCTCTCTGTAAAATCACTTCTTGACAACACCCACCAGTTTTGACTCAAAGGTGGGCCACTTTTATTCAAAGAATACAAGGATCTCTAGTGGGTCCCTGAATGAGTTTTAAATGGGGTGTATGACACCCCTGAAATGGTGTTACATTTCCTCAGTTAGGGGGTCCACACAGTCACAAGGCTCCACGACCCTCCCTCCCCCACAAAGGTTAAGAAACATTGTTCTGAGAGAAGATGGATGCAGAAATGCTACTCCATTTGGGTCCTAAGCACAATTTATTTCCTCAAAAGGATGGGAGGCAGATTTCCTTGGAACTTTTCCCACTTTCCCTAACACAGAAGTTGTAGCAGTAAAAAAGATGTAAATCTTTTGTGCAGTTTCTTTCCCTAAGTATTTATCTTTGCTCTCGGGGGAGGAAGTCCTGTGTCTTTAGCCCCTCTGTGTCAGTGAACCCCCATCTCTGGACCTGTCCACAGAGCAGGTAAACTTGCCTTTTCTAGAAGACCTTTGTCCTTGAAACCCTTAACTTGTTGATGGATGTTGTCATTAAAAGTCCGCAGCTGAGCAGAAGCCCTCCTGGACTCTGAGTTATGGAGTCTCCAAGCCTCTGTGAGCTGGTGACTGGTTAGGTGGCGCTGGGTGACCCCCTGAACTTCCCTTACTACTGCAAACAGCCTTGCCCAACATGCACGAGCACCAGATGTCAGAAACCTAGTTGTGCCCTTTAATTTCTTCTTATTTAGTTTCTAGAGGGTACTAATTTGTGGCTTTTAAAGTAATTTGTCCCAAAACAAGCACCGTAGACTGATCGACGCTCTTGGGTATCTGTTTCCCATAAATCCAGCTCTCCTTAGATGAGCTTCGACTTGGATTGGAAAGAGAATTTGTTTAGTTATGCTGGGCTGTAGGCACTAAATTGGGCTGTATTGTCACTTCTCTTCGGTAATATAAACAAGCCCACAGACTGCTCACTCTCGTCAGTGACTGTAATCGGTCAAGTCTGCTTGCTGTGCTATAATTCAGAAGGAAAAAGTCCGATAACTTAGTCTGAGCTTCACCTTTCATGAGCCATCAGTTCATACATCACCCGTGACATAAAAAGGCCCTCATTCCCATAGAGTGAGCCCCAGAAGGTTTTTCCCGGTGTTAAGTTCTTAAAAATAGCATCTGTGCTTAGGACATTATTCTCCAAAATTTTATACAAGTGCCAATGATTCTACTAAATCAGCCTTGCAGAATAATTCCTCAGGGTTCCTTCTGTTTATTTAGGCCAGAGTGAATATTCAAGAACGTAATATTTTGCAGGTCAATCTTTTATTGCTCAATCCAACCTACAGTATCCACCACACCTTGAACACCAGTCAACAGGGCTCTGAGGATAAAGGTTCACCTGCTTGTCATTAGAACATTAATCATTTGACACATATTTTATTGGGCATCTACTCTTTGCCAGGCACAGTACCAGAATGGGGATGGACACAGAAGAAGATGGACCAAACATATAAAATAGTAATGGATAGATAGTAGAACTATGAAGGAAATAGCTAAGATGGTGTAATAAAGATTAATGAAGATGAGGATGGTCAGTGAATGGGTCTCTAAAAAAAAAAAAAAAAAAAATTCAGCTGAACCTGTAGAATAAGTAGCCAGAGGGGTCAGAGGGGAGAAGTGATCCAGGCAAAGGACGCTTCCTTTGTCTTAGTATTGCTGGACAATTGCCCAGGGTTTTTTTTTATCCACTGGAATGTTAGCAACCTGAACTTTTGGCCCAGCACGGTGGCTCACACCTGTAATCCCAACACTTTGGCAGGCTGAGGTGGGTGGATCACTTGAGGCCAGGAGTTCAAGACCAGCCTGGCCAACATGGTGAGACCCCCATCTCTACTAAAAATACAAAAATTAGCCAAGCATGCTGGTGCATGCCTGTAACCCCAGCCTCTTGGGAGGTTGAGGCATGAGAAATCGCTTGAACCCAGGAGGCAGAGATTGCAGCGAGCTGAGATCGCACCAATGCACTCCACCCTGGGCAACACAATGAGACTGTCTAAAAAAAACCCCCAAAACCTGAACTTTTGTCTCTTAAAATATGCATGAGACTAGCTAGTTGTGATGTTTTGAGAGTTGAAGCATTATCTTGAATAATCGAGTGGCTTTATTTCAGAAGAACCCTTCCCCCGTAGACCCCCTGCGGGAACCTGGGGGGTGTTCCGCCCATGGGAAGAGTGAGCCCAGATCAGCCCCTGCCTGGTTCATTACAACCCTGGGAGAACACCAAGAACTCACTTTGTTGATGCACAGTCTCCCAATGGAAAAATTACTTCCTGCTTGTAAATGAGTCACCAGGGGGAGTTGGTTTTCCTTCCAGAGGTCAGGCGTGCTGTTGAGTGCTGTGATTCCCAACTTGGGAGAACTGGGACACCCTCATGTCATTTGTTAGATTTCTTGATGACCTCATCCTCCAAAAGTGCTATGAGACATATGTGCTTGTTTTAAACGTTTAACTGGTCATAAAATTCATTTTACTTTGAGGAATTTTGAAAAATTGATGAAACCCCAGGTGTTGGAAACCCATTGTCAGGCGTTAAATAATACGTCGATTCATTCAGGATCCTAATAGCCAGAAAGAAAAACTAGTTTATTAAGATGTTTCTGTTGTTCAGAAAGGGAGGCAAGCTAATGATCTGAAACAAGAAAACCTCTGAAAAAGACAAGGTGAGGCTGGCATTTGGATATCTGCTTGGGTAAAATGGTGGATGATTTGCCTTACTTTTGAGAAGGATGGTTCCTGAGTTTATCACCACTACCCTGGAGCATTCTCAGAGCTGCTGCCCTCTGAGACAGCAGGGGCTATGCTGGAGCCCCCATTTCTCCTTCCATGGACCTAGAGATGCTGAGATGTTCTCTCCCTTCCCTTCCTGAGGCCTGTCCCGACATTTCACTGGGAGATGCTCAGTGAAAATTTTCACTTGTTTCATGTTGAATTGCGTCCCCTCAAAAGATACTGAAATGCTAACTCCCAGTACCTGTGAATGTGACCTTATTTGAAAACAGTGTTTTTGCAGATGATCAAGTCAAGGTGAGGCCATTAGGTTGGGTCCTAATCCAACATGATATATTGCTTACAAAAGTGGAAAATGTGGTCAGAGAGACAGACAGGTACAGAGGGAGGATGAGGTGAAAATGCAGGGAGAACGCCATCTACAAGCCAAGCAATTCTATCATAAGCTAGGAGAAGGACAGGGAACAGATTCTCCTTCACCGCTCTCAGAAGGAACCAACAGTGTTAATACCTTGACATCAGACTTCCAGCCTCCAGAACTGTGAGATGATGAACTCCTGTTGTTTAAGCCACCCAGTACTTCGTTATGGCAGCATCAGGAAACCAGTACACTCAGCATGCATTTTCTCAATAAATAGGAGGTGAACACATACTTGGGACAAGAAACTACTTCTTAGGCCTTTCTTTTTTTTTTTTAATTTTTATTTTTAATTTTATTTTTTACTTTTTAGGGCCTTTCTTTATCTTAGGTGCAGAGGGGCCTAGATCTCAAAAGTGTTTGTCATTACTATCACCATAGTCACTATTATGATTTATTTTCCACCAAGCTTTGTATTAATAGCATTACTTTCATTATTTCATATATTTCTTAAAAGGTAGCCAACAGTATACCCATTTTATAGGAGAGAGTACATTGGGATCACTCATCTGATTAATGAGGAGACTTGAGTTTTAACTATGCTGGGGGGCTCAGGATCCTGGCTTCTGAAGGACTGGTATATTAGTCAGGGTTCTCTAGAGAGACAGGACTAATAGGATAGATGCCTATAGGAAAGGGAGTTTATTAAGGAGTATTGACTCACGTGATCACAAGGTAAAGTCCCACAATTGGTCGTCTGCAAGCTGAGGAGCAAGGAAGCCAGTCAGAGTCCCAAAACCTCAAAAGCAGGGAAGCCAGCAGTGCAGCCTTCAGTCTGTGGCCAAAGACCCAAAAGCCCCTGCCAACCACTGGTGTAGGTCCAATAGTCCAAAAGCTGAAGAACCTGGAGTCTGATGTTCAAGGACAGGAAGCATCCAGCATGGGAGAAAGATGGAAACCAAAAGACTTCGTCAGTCTAGTCTTTCCACATTCCACTGCCTGCTTTTATCCTAGCCGTGCTGGCAGCTGATTAGATGGTGCCCACCCAGATGGAGGGTGGTTCTTCCCCTCCGAGTCCACTAACTCAAATGTTAACCTCCTTTGACAACACCCTCACAGACACACCCAGGAACAATACTTTGCATCCTTCAATCCAATCAAGTTGACACTCAATATTAACCATCACAACTGGGAATTGTAAGTCATACTGAAGTATAGCTTCTTATGGGTAAAGGAGTTGTAGAGGGTTGGTCTAGGAATCTATCTACCAATAATAAGACCATGTTTTAGGAAAATGTGCTCTGAGTTTCACATAACTGACTTGCTAATGAATCTTTGAGACATATTCATTAGTTAGTTGGTTATATTTATGGGTTGCCTGTGGCATTAAGTTGAAATGTTGTGTTACTTATAACCATGGTTCAGAATTTTTAAAAAATGTGCAGAGGTGTGCTATATTTTCTTTGTTAAATAATATTAGAAGATTTAAAATGCATCTTTTCTCCCAGCTGGATGAAGGGAGGTATTAATGGGGCTATTTGATTACAGATTAGCAGGATGGAAATGAAATTGAGGGGAAATCAGTAAATCAGAATGAGAGATTTATGTTTTAGTAAAGTCACTAACTTTTACAAATTAAAAATAGGGATGATGAGAGAAACAATTCCCCAGAAATCAAATAACCACACTTTTTGGATTGATGAAGATGGCCCTCCCTACTCCCTTTTTCCTCTATAAACGTTTTGTTCAGAATAAGGAGTATAATCATGGTAAGTGAATGTACAAAATAAGTTTTTTTATTATTATAAAAAAAGCTTTTGAAACCTTATAACTAGAATTACTCGAGAAAATTATAATTATAAATTTGGCACTGATTCACTATAAAAGTTACTTACTAGATAATCAAAAGAGTGATTTTCTAATTTCCTGGTCAACAAATTTTCTGAGACACTCTATTAATCAGATCTCAATTGGATGCAGATATCAGAATCTTAAATAAAATAGCTTAAAAAGGGGGAGGGATTTTAAAAGTCACCTAATTGCAAAGTCTAGTGTGATCTCTATTAGTCAATAAAGATGAATGTATGAACCTAGAACAAAATCAGTCTCAACTGTTGATGTTAAAAATGTGGTGTGGGCCGAATGCAGCAGTTCACATCTATAATTCCAGCACTTCAGGAAGCCCAGGCAGGAGGATCACTTGAACCCAAGAATTCAAGACCAGCCTGGGCAACATGGTGAGACCATGTTTCTACAAAAACTTTTAAAAATTAGTCTGGTGTGATGGTGCACGCCTCTAGTCCCAGCTACTCAGGAGGCTTAGGTGGACGATGGCTTAATCCCGGGAGGTTGAGGCTGTAGTGAGCCATGATTGCACCAATGCATTCCAGCCTGGGCGACAGAGAGAGACCCCCTTCTAAAAAAAAAAAAAAAAAAAGAATATAAATCTAAACTTCGGCCAGGCGTGGTGGCTCATGCCTGTAATCCCAGCACTTTGGGAGGCCAAGGCAGGCAGATGGCCTGAGGTCAGGAGTTCGAGACCAGCTGGGCCAACACAGTGAAACCCTGTCTCTACTAAAAATACAAAAAATTAGCTGGGCATGGTGGCGGACGCCTGTAGTCCCAGCTACTCTGGAGGCTGAGGCAGGAGAATCACTTGAACCTGGGAGGCAGAGGTTGCAGTGAGCTGAGATCATGCCACTGCACTCCAGCCTGGGCAACAGAGCCAGAATCCATCTCAAAAAAATAAAAAAAATAAAAAATAAAAAATAAAATAAAATAAAATAAAATAAAATAAAATAAAAAAGTCTAAACTTCATAGTTCCCCATATGTTGTCCTTAGATGGTAAGAGTTTGAAACCACTCAAGGTCAGTGAATGAATGACAGCTCAAAGACAGATTGTCGATTTTGTGTTGTTTTTACATTACCATAAACGTGTTGGTTGCCTTCGAGTGTCTGGAGAGGCATTTTTAAATTGGAAAACTTTTAAATTTGCTCATAAAGGTTATTTTATCCTGAACTAAGAAGAATGGGAAATGGATACAAAGTTAACTGAAGAACTCTAGCACTTCCAAATAAAATATCCATGATGTCCCCAGATAGTACTTGACCCTCCTCATGTACCCGAAAATGGCCAGCTTTGATGGGATTACATTTGAATTACATAATTATTTGAAGGCATTTTACTGACATATTGAACTCTTGTGGGCAAGAGAAGGCCTCCTCTCTCTACCTTCCTCATATGCTGATGAATGTCCCATTAAGGTGGTACGAGTTTTACATTTACGTCCCCACATGCTGGAATGAGGCCTAACTTCCATGCTGTAGATTAAGATGGGGAGGTGTGAGCTAATAGGTAGATATTGTTGTTTGATGTTTACCTTTCTCGAGTAAAGATATTTTTCTTTTTTTAGAATCATGGAATTTGAAACATCCACATTCTAAAGACTCCATTTTGCACACATTTTGCTGAGGACAGATAAGACCCTTACGAGTTAATGAGAGACAGTGGGTGACGGGTGACGTGGAAAGAGCATGAGAGTGGAAGCCAGGTGCTACAACAGTTTGGGTTCTGATTCCCAGTGGCGATCAGAGGAAAGCTGCCTGGGTCCCAAAGTGCTAACCCCCCACTCAATAATCACACGCCCACAGTCAATTACACCAGAAGAAATGCCCACTCCTGATGGCGGTGTTGGGTTTTGGGGTCAGCTCATTCAGAGACTTCTGATCCCTCAGATTTTGGTGAGGACTCTGACACTCGGGTGGAAGCTTTCTGAGCAGAAACCACATAGTAGCTTCCAATAAGCTGGTTTCAGTCAGCGCTGAGACTAGTCCCTTGTCTTGTTGTTTCCTGATAATGAGAACAGGGACTTGGGGTCTAAATTCCTTTTCTCCCAGGTCTTCTCATCTAGCACACAATGGCCTGTGTAGAGCTTACAGCATCTTGTAGAGTCAACAATGACTGTAACACTGTAAAAGCCCAAGCTGGAGTGACAGGAAAAAAAGCACTGTCTTCAACAGGACACAGGGAATATGATCACTCAGAGATAAGCCCGCAATGTGAGGCATATGCAAAGACCAAGAATGTAACTGTTCATTGAACAGATTACACAACATCTCCCTTATTTCTTTACTCCAGACCACTGAGTAAGATGGTGAGCAGCTTTGTTGTACCTTCTACTTTTGTTGTTGCTGTTGTTCTTTTTTTAAAATTCTAGTTCCATGATCCTATTACATTTCTAAAGGGTGCTCAGGAAACAAAGCACCAGGGTGACAGGAGAATAGAGTTGAAGTCACGTTTACTGACGGAAACCAGGAGTTTGAGCACTGCCAGTTATTAGCTGTGTGACTTTGAGCCAGTCATTTAATCATCCCTGCAAACCAGAGGTGATGGTGTTAAACAACCCATGTGGTTGTTGTATTAAATGAGATTATGTATGAGGAAGTGCTTGTAAAATGGAAAGCACTGAACAAATACTACCTGAGATTATTGGTCAACTTGCAATGGAAAATGATTCTGTGTCCTTAAATCCCTTTGGCTTCCCTGGTCTCTCCTTAGGGATCACTAACTTCTAGTAGCCACAGCAAGGTGTGCCCAAGCATAGAAATAATCTCATCATCACCTACCATAAAAGAGTGGGAGAGCACGCAGGCACTCAAGGACACACTCGTAGTAACATTTCTGGGCTTCACATCAAGTTGAAAATACATGTCAAAAGGCCTGTGCTTGACCAAACTGTTTTTTCTCACTCTTCCCAGTACCTAAAAAGGATCATATAGTCCTAATTAGGCCTAGAGAGGCCCACAAAAGAAAGTTGTTTCCAAGAGCTGTGGATTTATGGACTGAAAACTGTAGGCTACTGTGTATTTTAATATATTCAGAGAGACAATTAAGATAACTTTAGTTATGGTTTTGGAAAACAGTCTGGGCAGCCTTCAACTGAACATATAGGCCCTCTCTGTCAAAAACCAAACTGAAATGACATTTTTGGAATCAACTCACTCTGTTAAAAGCAACCAACCATCTGAAAACACTCAATGAATTGGAATAAAGTTGTACAAAGTTTTGTGATCCTCAGGAGAGGAACAAAAGTTTGGAAGAAAACTTAGCTGCCAAACTGCAGAAACAGACAACTCACAAGGAAGGGAGTTCAAGGGCCTACACGTGTGAAAAAGATATTCAGCTTCGCTGAGCAAAGAAGTGTCAGCGAAAACAACAAGAAAACGCCATCAACGGGGATAAAAGTAAATTCCAACACTCAGTGTCAGCTAGGTTCTGTAAAAATGGGCACTCTTCTACCCTGTGGGTGGGAATGTAAATTGGTATAATCTTTTTGGATAGTGACTTTGGCCAGATCTAAAGTAAAACTTTAACTTTGTAACTCTGCTTCTAGAAATTTATTCTAAGAAATTCATCATAGATTATAAAAGTCATGAGTAAATGAAGATGTTCATTGCAATCTTATTTATCATAAAGAAGATGGGAAAAACCTAAATGTTCAATAATAGGGGAATAATTAAATAACTTGGGATATAGTCATTTATATGTAACATGTTATACAGTGTTTACATTTTATTATTTTGAACTGTATTTAATAACATGGAGAATCTTGTTCTATAATGTTATAATAAAGGAAGATGCAAAACTGCACACAGTGTGGAAAGCCTACCTAGGAAATCTACATATAGAAAGAGTGAAGAGAATATAACATTAATGATTGTTACCACTGTGTGGTAAGAATATTCACTGCTTCTATTTTCTTTACATATTTTTGTGTTTTCCAAATTACAGAAATTACATATAATTAACATGTACACATTATTTCAGCAATTAATAAAAAAGTAATTTTATTTATTTATTTATTTATTTTTAGAGATAGGGTCTTTCTCTGTTGCTCAGGCTGCAGTGCAGTGGCGTGATCATAGCTCATTGCAGCCTTGAACTCCTGGCTCAAGTGATCCTCCTGCCTCAGGAGCTTGGATTACAGGCACGTGTCACCACACACTGCTAATTTTTATTTTGTAGAGATGGGGTCTTGCTATGTTGTCAAGGATGGTCTCAAACCCCTGGCCTCAGGCGATCCTCCCACCTGCACCTCTGAAAGTGCTGGAATTACATGCATGAGCCACTGCACCCAGCCTAATAAAAATGTAGTTTTAAAAAGAGTAAATATTTGGTATTCTCAAGAACACTTTCAACTGAGCTAGCTTTGAATGCAAATGGAGCCCCTACCTGCCCATCAAGGAGGGAGAGGTCATTCTGACCTCTGCTCCTTTCTCCAGGATAAATTCCAGCTGGAGCAGGAGAGGCATCATCAAAGTGAACACACGGGACTTTTAGTTCTGTCAACCATCAAAATCCTCTTGAATATGCACGACAGGAATTTAAAAGGAAGAGGGTGGGAAAAAAAATCCCCTTCTAATATTTCTGTTCTTTTTCAAGTTTTTTTCACTCCTCGTCAGTTTAAATTCTAAGTTTTATCTTTACCTTCTGTCCAATTGATAATCTGAAAATGAAGATAAAGAGAGTGAGACATTCAGAATTTTCCCAAGAAAGTGAATTAAAATGGCCTGGGGAAGGCATGAGTGAGATCTCTTTTTATTTAGGTTTGAGATGAAGCTGTGTAGTTCTAGAGTTTAGTTGGACCTCTGTGAGTCTAGTTGTTTCTAGCTTTAGCTGATAAAAAAAAAAAGAGAGCTTTCTCCTTTCGACCAAATAGGAAATGACTCAAACCTTGTCCAGTACATCTAAAAGATAGGATAGAATTCACAACACGGAATCAAGAAGAAAAGAGCTGGCTGACATCGGTGCTGGATGTTTTCTGCTTGTCTCTCCAGATACACTTTACATCTCTCACTCTGCCCTCTGTCCAAGAAGACTGGCCATTCTGAACTGCATCTAGGCCTCTGCCTCTGAATTCCAGTTCGGTTTGGCCAGTCGGAGGCATGGGCAGGAGAAGCGGAAGGACCTTGAAGCATTATTCCCCTGGCTCACTACATGCTGGGCCGGGGCTTGTCAGCAGCTTTATTCTGTAGGCAGCCTCTTCCTGCAGCTGCAATTCTCTCTGGGCTCCAGCAACTGATTCCTGGCCCTTCCCTTCGTGCTTAGCAGCAGCTTCTGGGTGGTGCTGGCCCCTGGGTGCTTTACCATCCCTTGTTGATTTCCCTTAAACCTCACCAAACCTTTGTAAATTGTCCTTTTCTCAAACCCTCTTTAATTTCTCCTTTTGAATTTGCCATCTCTTTCCTGCCAGGACCCTGAGTTTTAAAATCCTTATGGCACAGTTCAGCTTCATCCTGTGTCATGTCTACCTATGAGAATATCCTGATGGCAGAGCTCATGTTTCATAATCATTCTGGTGAGTCGAAAGTTTGCAAGCATTTCATAGTGCGACAGTGGTCAGCTTTAGAACCCCGTGGTCTACAATATTGGATCTTAGCAACTGAATTTTACAAAACACCAGTGTGCCAAAACAGAGGTAAGCTAGAGTGATTTATTAGTAATAATGAAGAATCGAGTTTTCATTCGTAATAATGAAAAAATGTTTTTTATTAAAAACAAAACTAAGAAGAGTAGATGTGCTGTTTTTATAATTATGCCATTCTTACTCACAGACATTCCAGTGTGCTTTCTTGAGATAGAGGTAAAGGAGATAGGGCGGTCCAGCAAATGCACCACGATTTGCCCATAATCTTCATGAATCCATATACCAGTCCATAGAAGTGACCCTGGGAGCGTGTACCACATGTGCTGTCACTCATCTATATGTAGTGGTAGAAAAAAGCGGGAGAGCTATTGTTGGATCACATAACAATCCATTAAGGGAATGCTCTTGACTTGGTAGCACTACTATTTGTCATCCAAATTTTGTCATCAGTCTGTGTAGTAATAAAATTACTAATATTTCACCAATAAGTGCCTTAGTTGCATCATCTTATTTAATCCTTAAAACAATTCCCATTGTACTAATTAAGAGTTCATTGGCTGGGCGCTGTGGCTCACGCCTGTAATCCCAGCACTTTGGGAGGCTGAGGCGGGCAGATCATGAGGTCAGGAGATCAAGACCATCCTGGCTAACATGGTGAAACCCCGTCTCTACTAAAAATACAAGAAATTAACCAGGCGTGGTGGCGGGTGCCTGTAATCCCAGCTACTCGGGAGGCTGAGGCAGGAGAATCGCTTGAACCCAGGAGGCGGAGGTTGCAATGAGCTGAGATTGTGCCATTGCACTCCAGCCTGGGTGACAGAGTGAGACTCCATCTCAAAAAAAAAAAAAAAAAAGAGTTCATTAATAGGCTGAAAGGGAGGTAGTGTATGGAGGACATTCCATACTTTCACAAGGGAGCTCTAGCTAGAGTATCTTGGGATAAATGTGAGCTGGCTAATATTTATATCACTGCCTCCCGCTGAGGCTATGACTAATAGATCTCAAACAGTGAATAGAAAAAAAAGTTCAAATCTCTTCCTCTGGTCAATTTAACTCAATTAAATTGCTAGATCTTGAGGGTGCTGAGATGAATGAAACATAGTTCTGCCCTCCAGGAATCTGAAGCATAGTTGGTAGACAGAGATATAAACAATTAATGATGGAACAGTAATAAAATATGATTAAAATGATAATAGAAACATGTTTAAAATTTAGTGGGAAAACAGATGAGAGAGCAATTACTTTTTTAAGAGGTAGAGGGCTCTCATGAAAAATTATGTACTGAAGGTGACGGTTAAGCTTGACCTTGAGGGGTGTTTAGAAGTTCAACAGTGAAAGTGGTAGAGAAAGAGGTATTATAGGCAAAGGACCCAGTAGGGGTCTTTTTTCTCATTCGTGCCAAAGGCTTAAAGTCTCCAGTTGCAATTCAGCATTGCATTTCCTATGACCTGACTAGATTTCTCACTCGTTCCTCTTTGGGTCTGAGGGATTAAAGTACTATTGGAAGAGAGGCATTGGGAAAGGAGAGCTGGCTGGTTTTCGGTAAAATCCAACCAGTGGTCTTGGTCTCAGCAGGACCATGTACTAACCACCTGAGAAAACTAGCTAAATACCCCTGAGTCTGAAATCAGACAGCAATGCACAGTTGGAGATGTGGATCCCGCCGTGGATCCTGTTCATGGGGCCCGCCTCTAACTTGGCTTCACAGATAGCCTTGGAGACAACTATCTGTCAGAGATTCTTGTGGCCACATGGAGTTTGGATTATGAAAGTATTAGGAAAATATTAGGAAAGGAGAATTTGTAGTAGAGATTAATCAACTCAATACTATTACTCATAAGTATACTGTATTATATCAGACCAAGAAGAGGAAAGAAGATTTGGAAGATTGTCCAAGATGTCATAATGATTGATAGAGTTTACTTGACTGAGAAAAGTGGACTTTAAAATATGCGAGTCCTACAACTTCTTATCTCTGCCCCCAGACATATGCAAATTTTTTTCTTGCTAAGATCCAAAGACCTTATTCGCCACTGTCTTATGTCATCTGTCTTAAACCCTGGACTTAATATTATCTCTTTTTCTTCCAAAGTGGTCAGTATAGATACCCTCAAAGCCTGACAAAGAGACTAGTGGATTGGACAAAAGGAAACCAAAATGAAGGTGGAAAAGAACATGTTACTCTTTAAATAGAACCAGAAATCAAGTGCTGAGATCAGCTTGGCTTCAAAAAGTAATAGGATGCAGCAACAAAAAAGACGCAATACTTAAGAGTAAAATTAACAATAAATATGTACGTTTTATGTAGGAAAAAAACAAACTTTAAAACACTCTGAAAGACACAAAAATAGACTTGAACATATGGAAAGATATTCAGGAACATATCCTTGTTCTTGGTAGAATGACTTAGTATCATAAATATCATAAAGATATCAGTTCTTCCCAAGTTAATGTGATCCCAGCAAAAAAACAAATAAGCCTTTTTCTGGAGCCAGACAAGCTGATATTAAAGTTCATACAGAAAAACAAAACAAAATCTAAAAAGCATGCAAGAATATTTGGGGAAACACAGGAAAAAAAAAGAGCTACCTAACATCTATTATAATGTCCTGTATAAAACTTCTGTAATTCAAGGTGTCATTCTGGCACATGCATACACATTCAGACCAACAAAATAGAACAGAAAGCCCAGGAATAGACCCACATGTGTGTGGAAATTTAGTACATGATAAAGGTGGTATCTGCAATCACTGAGGCAAAAATTGACTTTTAAATAAATGGTGTAGGGACCACTAGACAACCATATACAAGAATAAACTCCACATGGATCAGAAATGAAACCTGGCCAGGTGCGATGGCTCACGCCTGTAATCCCATCACTTTGAGAGGCCAAGGAGGGATGATTGCTTCAGCTCAGAAGTTTAAGACCAGCCTGGGCAACACAAGGACACCTCGTCTCTATTAAAAAAAAAAAAAGAAAAACAAAATTAGCCAGGCGCAACGCACGCCTGCAGACCCAGCTACTCGGGAGGCTGAAGTGGGAGAATTGCTTGAGCCTGGGAGATCACGGCTGCAATGAGCATGCCACTGCACTCCAGCCTGAGCGACAGAGCAAGACCTTGTCTCAAAGAAGAAGAAGAGGAAGAAGAAGGAAATAATGAAATCCACCAGTGTTAGGAGAAAATATGGGTGACTTTATAGCAGAGATGTGGGGAGATGCTATCTAAATACAACTCAAAATCCAGATGCAACAAAAGACCGATCATTTGAACCACCTAAAAGTAAGACATATTTGCATGGGAAATTAAAAAAAAATAATGGCAAAGTCATAAGATAGCTGACGATTGGGAAAAAAACATTTGTAACATATATCACACAGGGCCAATACTCTTAAAATAGAAAAAGTAGCAAGATGTGGGAGGTGAGAATGCTTCTCTAGTTTTTTCTTAGTTTATCATTTCAGTCTTCACTTCTGGGCTTTCTATAAGGGCCACTGTAATTAGCTTGCTGTTGGGTTGGTCTGATTTAACATTTCATGGCCACTTTGTTGTTATTTTTTGCTAACTTGTACTTTTACTCCTGGGGATCTGCTTGATTTATAAGTGTTTTCCCAGTTCACATTTTGCACTGGACTCTGCACCTGGTGTTTTCCCTGGGCGGGCGGCAATGACTGGTTTGCCGGGCTCTCATTTCGCTGAGGGTTCCCAGTGAGACCTGCGCCTGTGTGGGCGGCAGGGGTTTCAGAGAAGGAGGCTGGGTGGAAGGGATCCTTTAGCAGAGATTAATACACTCCAAAATACACTTAGTTTACTGTCGTGGGGATTTCCAGGTGTTACTAGACACAGAGAGTTCTTTATGGTATCCCAACAGGGATGGATAAGTTTTCAAAGGTGGGGGGGTAAGATAAACAAGTTTTAGGTCATAGATATCTAAACCGGATCCTCATTTTCATCTTTGTTACTTGAGGAATCATAGTTGAATGCACAAAGACTTAATTTAATTGTCTTCAAATTCATTAAAGTGTCATGGATGGGCAACAGGAAGATAATGATATTCTGGAATAAAGGAATGTTCTGGAAAATTAAGGGAATGGTGCTCAGACTGCTTTCCACCCCTCACCCCCAATACCCTCCATGTTACGGGGCTGGGGGGGACGCATCTTTAACCAGAGGTTCGCACCCACATCAGGATAGAAGAATGCATTTCCTGAAAGTGCATTCTCGTAGAACTTTGGTCTGAGTTCTGAGCTGGATTGACTCACAGTTAACCGGCAATCACTACTATAACAGCACTTTGCATTAGCAGAGAACTTTCTGTTTTTGAAAGCATTTCCACATTACTTTTCTCATTTGATCTTCATATGGCCCTGTGACACAGGCAGGGGAAGATATGTCTGCCCATTTTACAGATGAGGTAACGGGGGCTGACAGAGGTTAAGAGAGGTGGAGAGACAGACCAATGGAGAACTCTGGACTAGAAACCAGGGAACTTGGGATAGATTCCATCTGGCCATTTACCAGATGTCTTGAGCACATCTTGAGCAAGTCAGTTACATAAAGCTTTCTGAGCCTCCAGCTCAGCTTCAGTTAAATGAGAGATTTGCACAAGGGGGTGGGTCCTTGAGGACCCTCTCAGTGTTACTGTTACAAGATTTTACCACTTACCTGACTTCACCAGGAATTAGTCAGTGGATGGGAAACAGAATACAAGACCCCTGAGCCACAAAATCCTTCCCTGTCCTCTGCCCCACAAAGTGCAGAACCAAGGGCTCACTTGGGATGGTGGGGAGTGTAGACTTTTTCCTTCAGCAGGCTATAGATGGAAGGAATGAGCTTTCCTGTCTGATTGCAGGAAATTTCTGAAGTTCATTTTATTTTCTTGTAATTTTCAATTCCTCCTATGTATTTTTTTCATTAACGTTTTCCGGCTTTATTGAAGTGTAATTTACGTACCATAAGATTCACCCATTGTAATCATGTAAATCAACGCTTTCAGTAAATGTATAGAGTTGTGCAGTCATCATCACTATCTAGGTTTAGAGCATTTTCTTCACCCCAAAAAGTTCCTTTGTATCCATTTATATTAGTCTCCATCCCCTTCTCCAGCCCCAGGCAACCACTAAGCTGCTTTCTGTCTCTATAAATTTGCCTTTTTGGGGCCTTTCAAATAAATGGAGTCATAGAGTATGTAGTCCTTTCCATCTGGCTTTTAAACCTAGCATTCCAAGTGATGGCAGCGGCAGCCGTCTGGAGCGGCCACTGTGAAGACGCTGGCAGCAGCAGGGGAAGCACGGCCAAGGCTGTAACTCCACCGAGTTGGCAGGAGCCGGGAGCAGGCGGGAGCCCTGCCCAGTTCGGAGTTGGCGTGGCGCGAGCCCCGCCCGCCTGGGTGCAGTCTCCCCCACAGGCTCGGAAATGCCTGCTCCTGCTGCCTGGCCTCTATCTGTTCTTGGCGCCCGCTCCGATTTCGGAGAAAAGTTGAGGCCGAGTCCGTGTGCTGTGGTAACCTGGCCAGGTATGCGTGCGCTCGGAGTGGGGCTGACAGGCCAGCCCTCTGCCACCTCGGCCCCCTCCTGACTTTGAGCACTATCACAGAAGGGAGGCCAAGGGAGGGCCTGCCGGCTCCTGGGCTGTAGCAGCTTGGGTCCCATGATGGCAGCAGGAGGCAGACAGGGGCAGGTCCAGGCGAAGCCCCACCTTCAACTCAGGTACGGCCTGAAGCATGGAGGCCAGGCTCTCGTTTCTGGGTGGAATCTGAGGTCCAGATTAAGAACTTCTGGTGCTTTTTCCAGGCCCACCCATGGCTGCCCATGGACCAATCAGCGCACACTTCCTCCCTTCTGAATCCTGTAAAACCCCCCAGACACAGCCACATTCACAGAGGCTTCAGGACTATCAGCTGCGGGAAGGAGCTACCCAATTCAGTTCTCCTTAACTCTTTGGGACGACCTGCCTGTGGATAGGAGCAACCCACGCTAGGTTTCCTGTCCACTGAGAACTGGACACTCCTCAGGACCACTTGCCTGTGGAAAGGAGCTACCCACTCTTCTGTGGCTCAATGAAGCTCCTTCAGCTTGCTCACCCCCAGTTTTCCATGTACCTTATTCTTCGTGGAGGAAGGAGAAGAACTCAGGATCTGCCGACTGGCGGGACTGAAAGAGCTGTAATACAAATAGGGCTGAAACACGCTCCCCCACTTGCCATGTTGTGGGCTACAAGAAGGAGGGGAGAGCTGTGGCCCTTCGGGGACCCAGACCTAGAGGCTCCCTGAACCATGGCTGTGACACGTTCTTTGGGGCTCTGGTTTTTGGTGTCTCCAAACTTCCAGGCGCCACTGCATTCCCCTCATCCAGACATGGGTGGCCCACAGTGGAAGCCACTTGTGGTGCATCAGATCCAGTTGCAGGCTTGCAAGAAGCTGGTGCCCATGCGGTCACCTGCAGCTGCACACCCCACTGCAGCGGCCAGAGTGCCTGGCTGCCTGCAGTGGCCAGACACTGTGCTTGCTCCTTCACGCACCCTTCACCACTCTGGGCCTCGCTGCCCCTTGGCAGGCGTGGGATCTGGGTTGGTAGCGCTAGCCAAGTACAGTCTGCCAGGCCAGGTGAGTGGAATGAGCCCAGCAGGCCGGAGCAAAACTCAGGCAAAGGCACCACCGGCCATAGAGGTTTCTGGCTGGAAAAGCAACACCCGAAGAATCCTGTGACACACAGACTTCCTTCCTTTTTATGGCCCAACAGTATTCTACTGTTTGGATATACCACGTTTCACTTATTTGCATATCAGTTGATAAATAGTTCAGTTGATTCCACATTTTAGATATTATGAGTAATGCTGCTATAAACATTTGTGTACACGTATCTGTGTAGACATATATTTTTTTTTCATTTCTCCTGGGTAAATTCCTAAGAGTGGAAATGCAGATTTTTTTTTAAGGTCTTATGCAGTGTTTGAATCTCCACCTTTAACTCTTATACTTGAATAAAAGATCCATATAAAAACGTGTGAGACAAGTAAATACATAATTTGCTTGTATTATACCCGATGGCTTTTTTTTTTTTTTTTTCTGAGATGGAGTTTCACTGTTGTTGCCCAGGCTGCTGGAGTGCAATGGTGCGATCTAGGCTCACTGCAACCTCCACCTCTCGGGTTCAAATGGTTCTCCTGCCTCAGCCTCCTGAGTAGCTGGGATTACAGGTGTGTGCCACCGTGCCCAGCTAATTTTTGTATTTTTAGTAGAGACGGGATTTTGCCATGTTGATCAGGCTGGTCTTGAACTCCTGACCTCATGTGATCCGCCCGCCTCAGCCTCCTAAAGTGCTGGGATTACAGGCACGAGCCACCGCGCCCGGCCACCTGGTAGCTTTTATAAAAGTGTTATCTGTCTTAAAGTAAGACTATGCAGTTTATAATCATATAAATAAGGATCTGTTATGAACTAAATTGTGCCTCCCCCCCAAAATTCATATGTTGAAGTTCTACTTAATATCTCAAAATGTGACAAATTCATAGGTTGAAGCCCTAACCCCTAATACCTCACAGATGTGACTGTATTTGGAGACTGGGCTTTTAAAATGGCCTTTAAAGAGGTGATTAAGGTTAAATGAGGTCATACGGGTGGAGCTTTAATTCAGTATGACTGATGTCCTCATAAGAAGAGCAGGATACACCCAGGATGTGTGTACAGAGGAAAGGTCATGTGAGGACACTGAGGACATCTAGAAGCCAAGGACAGAGGCCTCAGGAGAAGCCAGCACCGCTGGTATCTCGATCTTAGCCCCAGAAGGGTGAGGAAATAAGTTTCTGCTATTTAAGCCACCTAGTCTGTGGTATTTTGTTATGGCAGCTCTAGCAAACTAATAGGTGTTCCTGTATTTTAAGAAAGTTGCCTTTAAGTGCCATTGGCAGGGTGTTTCCATCACTCTAATCCCCTTCACATGTCGTATTCTCCATTGAGACCAAACACTGCTGTCCTTGGTGAATCTTTCACAGCCTCCCTTTATTCTGTCTCTTCCACGTGGGTGGCCTTCTCCCTGCATTACCCTGGTTCATGGTCACATCTGCAGTTATTCCCCACAGTGGCCAAAAGCCACATCCTGTGTGAGTACTGCCTCCCATTGGAAGCGAGTCTCTTCGGAATCCCCACCCTTTCATCTCTGCGTTTCTATGGCAGGAGTTCCCTCTACCCTGTGTGTCAGCTATCAGGTACATCTTATCCTTACGCTGGACTAAGAATCCTTGTGGACAGGAGAAGTGTTTGTATTTATTATCCTCCTAACCCAACCTCTGGCTCAATGCCTGACACAAAGTAAGAATTGTTTCAATTAATTAAAAATGAAAACTGGCCGGGTGCGGTGGCTCACGCCTGTAATCCCAGCATTTGGGGAGGCTGAGGCAGGCGGATCACGAGGTCAGGAGATCGAGACCATCCTGGCTAACACGGTGAAACCCCGTCTCTACTAAAAATACAAAAAAATTAGCTGGGCGTGGTGGTGGGCGCCTGTAGTCCCAGCTACTTGGGAGCCTGAGGCAGGAAAATGGTGTGAACCCAGGAGGCAGAGCTTGCAGTGAGCCGAGATCACGCCACTGCACTTCAGCCTGGGCGACAGGCACCCCAGCCTGGGTGACAGAGCGAGACTCAGTCTCAAAAAAACCAAAAAAAAAAAGAAATGAAAACTCAATCTACCAAGATACTTAGAAGTTTCAGAGCTTTATGAAGATATAACATGGTAAAAGTGAAGTAAGGGTAGAAAAGGAATGCCTAGCAATGTGGAAGTCGGCCGGGCATGGTGGCTCACACCTGTCATCCCACCACTTTGGGAGGCCTAGGTGAGTGGCTCGCTTGAGCCCAGGAGTTCGCAACCAGCCTGGCAACATGGTGAAATCCCTTCTCTACCAAAAAAATAAATAAATAAATAAATACAAAAATTGGCTGGGTGTGGTGGCAAGCACCTATAGTCCCAGTTACTCAGGAGACTGAGGTGGGAGGATCGTTTGAACTCGCGAGGTCAAGGTTGCTGTTAGCCAAGATTGTGCCACTGCATTCCAGCCTGGGCAATAGAGTAAGACCCTGTCTCAAAAAAAAACTGTGGGAATAACAGAATACATACATTGGAAAGTCACTGCTAGTGACCATCAGCCAAGCCGCTTCTCCACTCAAAACCTCAGCTTCCTTGTCCTCAAGTGTGAGAGTTGACGTAGCAGAGGATGTTCTATGGCTAACATGATATGCTTCTATAGATTATGATGAGTTCTGCAGGATTCCTGTTTTTGAAGTGCCTTTTTGAAGGGTGGAAGAAGTTCAAGGTCTAAATTGTATTATAAGTCAATTAAATGAAGCTTAAAATGAATGTTGAGGCCAGGCACAGTGGTTCATGCTTATAATCCCAGCACTTTGGGAGGCCAAGGCGGGAGGGTAGCTTGAAGTCAGGAGTTCAAGACCAGTTTGGGCAACATAGCAAGATCCCATCTCTATTTAATAAATTTATTATTATTATTATTATTATTATTTTGAGATGGAGTTTCGTTCTTGTTGCCCAGGCTGGAGTGCAATGGCACGATCTTGGCTCACTACAACCTCCGCCTCCCGGGTTCAAGTGATTCTTCTACCTCAGCCTCCCGAGTAGCTGGGATTACAGGCATGTGCCACCACGCCAGGCTAATTTTTTGTATTTTTAGTAGAGATGGGGTTTCTCCATGTTGGTCAGGCTGGTCTCGAACTCCCCACGTCAGGTGATCCACCCGCCTCGGCCTCCCAAAGTGCTGGGATTACAGGCATGAGCCACTGTGCCCAGCTTAAAAATTTTTTAAATGAACAAATAAAATGAATTTTGAGTTTCTGTTTTCCCAGTAAAGCTTCTCTACTTCTCCAAATATATATACTTTAGAAGTGCTAGTCCATGCTTTCTGGGGGCCCAAACCTTAAAGAAGGAAAGAAGGCACAGGAACTCATGTTCCTCCTCCTTTTGACAATGAACAATTTTGAAGAAATGTGTGCGTGCTTGCATGCGCGTGTACACACACTCTCTCTCACACACAACCAGATTGAAACTATAGAGCATCATTTTCAAATCAAACTCCACCAGGAGAATGCTTTGTGTGGGAATTACACTATAAAATAAAACACGAAGATTCCCCAAATGACAAGAAAAAAAGAGCTTGTGTGGTAAACAACCCCAGAAGGGGCAAGTACTTCTGTGTAAGTGGTCTCTGACTTTCCTGGGCCAGTTTTCACTTCTCCTTTGGGTTTCTTTGAGTGTGGTAGGCAGAGTGAAAGAAAAACTTAGTCTCCAAGGATTTGTAGATTTTTATTTCTTTAGGCCGAGGCACAGACAAACATTCTTTTCTTTTCCTCCCTTTGCTCAGCAAATTTCTGAAAAACAAAAAAACTGGGAGAGAGCAAGGGAGAAATGGAGAATGGGGAGTGAGTACCACCTGGCTGAACTGTCAGCATATAGGCCTCCTTTTCCCGGGCTATTCAATCCCGACCCCAGGCTGGCTGGAACTGCTGGCCAGCCCATAGACCCTGGTCCTCTCCCTCCTCCTGTCTTCAGCTGGTCTATAACATTGTCTTCCTGCTTAAGGCTTAGTCCACCCAGTTATCCTGCACCACCAACGGCAGAGGAAGGCCAGTTATGTGGTCTTTAGGAAGTCCCCTAATCCTCTGGGATCTGCTCTGGGCTGGCTTTTAGCTTCTAGTGATAGCTCTTGTTTCATTCACTTGAGCATCAGTAATGAACACTGCTAAAGCCCAATCCCGTTCAGTCTATTTCTCAACTTTCTGATTTCATGATCTGCAGCCATGATAGTTATGACAAAACTTGATTTCCTCTCTCCCTTACCCTGCTTTTCTTTCTGTCTATATATTTGACGGGAAGGGTCTCTTTGGTGGAATAAAAAGTCTGGAGATTTGTTAGTAAAATAATACACTGAAGTTAAAATAAGTAGATGGTCAACATTAGCAGGGGGTAAAAAGGCATTTTCAGGCTGGGCACAGAGGCTCAGGCCTGTAATCCCATCACTTTGGGAGCGTGCAGTGGGCAGATCACTTGAAGCCAAGAGTTCGAGACCAGCCTGGCCAACATGGTGAAACCCCGTCCCTACTGAAAATACAAAAATTAGCTGGGCACGGTGGTACATGCCTGTAATCCTAGATACTTGGGAGGTTGAGGTGGGAGGATCGCTTGAACCCAGGAGGCCGAGGTCGAAGTGAGCTAAGATTGTGCCACTGTACACGGTGTTGTGCCTGAGCAACAGAGTGAGACTCTGTTTTGAACAACAACAACAACACAACAACAGCAAACAAAAAAAGTTTTTCTGAAGGAAATACTAGTGGATCTCCAAATTCTGGACACATGGTCCCCCTTCCAGCAGCTTCGGCATCACCTGGAGGCTCGCTAGACATGCAAATTCTCAGAATCCTCCCCAGACCTACTCTGTCAGAAACTCTAGGGACACAGCAGTCTGTATAGTCGCCCCCCTTTTAGCCAAGGTTTTGCCTTCTGTGGTTTTGGTTACCCATGCTCCTCAACCACAGTCTGAAAACATTAAATGAAAAATTCCAGACATAAAAAATTCATAAGTTTTAAATTGTGTGCCATTGTGAATATTGTTATAATTGCTCTATTTTATTACTTATTTTTGTTCATCTCTTATTGCGCCTAATTTATAAATTAAACTTTACCATAAGTATGTATGTCTAGGATAAAACATAGAAAACATAGAATATATATTGTTCAGTACTATCTGTGGTTTTAGGCATCCATTGGGGGTCTTGGAATGGATCTCCTGAGAATAAGGGGGGACTACCGTATCTTAATAAGGCCACCAGAAGATTCTGACGCATGCACCAAGCCTCTGGGTTACACAACATCCATTTTCCTCTTATTTTCATGGTAATAGAACACTGGGCAGCAATGTGCTCAGCTAAAATAAAATATTTCTTATCATCCTTGCAGATAGAATTGGCCAGTGAGTGCAAGCAGAAATCAGGGGGTGAGGTTTCTGGGAAATCTCAGCCAAGGGGGCTTGCTTCACGTTCATTACACCCTTGTTGCCTTTGCCCGCTTCCTGTACTTCCTGCTTGGAACTGGAGGTCCAGCAGCCATCTTGGATCACAAGATCTAAGGCTGAAGGTGAGAGAGCAGAGAGATTGAAGGAGCCTCGGCCCCTAATAATGGGGTGCTGCCCCATCAGCCTGGCACCTCCTTCCTCCAATTTCTTTAGAAGAGAAATAAATGTCTCTCTTTAAGCCACTGTGGGGCTTTATGTTATATGCAGTTGAATCCAATTCTAACACATCTTATAAATACAATACTCTGAAAAAAACTTAAGCTATAAAAGCCTATTCTAGCAACATATGGTAAAGATGGGGTATCACTCTCCAGATTGAGGCATAAACCCAGGAGGAAAGCCTAGGGGAACAACAGATGGGAAGATCAGTGGGGAGATCTCTGGTGAGACCAGAGACACAGGGTCATTCTCAGATATCCATCCAAGATGAACTCTTTATGGGCTAACTCCATAAAGAAAACACGGATTACTTCTCACCATCCTCTGGACTTTGTGTATATCAGCTAATAATAAGAATTTATTTCTAGTAATGGAGCATACCTACAAATACAACTAAGGGGCCAAGTATTTTTATAATATCTGTATTTTCTTATGCATATACTCCTATGCCAGGGATTGTGATAGAGAAATAAAGATGAATGTTTTAAAGTAGCTACCTTTCAGAAACTCAAGATTTAAAAAAATAGCTGAAAGAGAAGACTTTGAATGCTTACAGCACAAAGAAGTGATAAATGTTTGCGGTGATGGTATGCCAATTACCCTGGTGTGATCATTACACATTGTATATATGTATTAAATATCACTCTGTACCCCATAAATATGTAAAATTATTACATAGCAATTAAAATAGTAACAAAAATTACAAATACTCAATAAGGGGAAAACCATTGTCTTTTGCAGCTGTTCAGAGACTTGGCCTCAAGAATATTTAACATTAATTTTTTTCTTTTTTATTCTAGGCTAAGGGCAGTGCCCCATCTTGCTAAGGTTGGCATGATGCCTCCAGGATTTCCTGTGCATGGGTTTTGGATCATTTATTTTTTGTTTAACCAAAGTGGTTTGCGTTGAGCTATCTATGTTAGATGCCTGATTCAATTTGAGTAAATTCCTTTCACTAAAAAAAGATCCAGGCATTGTTTCACTCTGTCCTATGTTTTCCTTGGGGTGACTTCTTCTGGATCTGACCTTAGAAATAGTCCTCTCTAGAACTCTTGATGAGTAGGGTTTGGAATCAAAGCAGGGAAGAGTTACTCAGAGCAGCTTCGTGGACTGGGTCATTCTGGAGAGGATAGTCCATTCATTCATTCATACATTCACTCACTAAATGGATGTTTATTAAGTATCTATCATGCACCAGGTATTATCCCTGGAGCTATGGTTTCTACTGGTAAGGCCTGGTCCCTACCCACTTCGCTCACAATCAGAGTGGAAGACAGAATAGAAGAAAAACCAAAGGCAAACAGAAAGGGAAATCAAGACCCAGAAAGTAAAGGAGATAATTATACATTGTGACATGGGCCGTGAAGGAAACAAACAGGATACTGACAGAGAAAAACCAGGGTAGCGGATACGGACCTTCCTTAGAAAGCCTCCAAGAGGAGGCAAAATTTGAGCTGAAGCTTAAAGGTTAAGAAGGAGGCAGCCAGGCTGAGAGCCAGCAGTGAGGTGTCCTGGTAGAAAGAACAGGGTGCTCAGAGGCTGGGAAAGGGTTGTAAGTTTCAGGAAGGGAAGGAAAGGAAAGACAGTGTGAGGGACAATGGGGAGAAGGTGATGGGGCAGCCTCTGAGGGTTAAGGACTGGGCCGTCTCAGGGCAGAGGGGCTGCTATGCAAGCTGTTAAATTGCCTGAGGATCTGGAGTTGGAATAGCTTCTCTTTCTCTAGCTCCCTGTACTTCTCCCTTTGAGTCTTGTTTTAGATACACTTATTATAAGTCACTGAAAGATCTTCAAGTGCACACATGGGGAGACAAAGGATGAAAAAGAAAATTAGAGATGAGGAGAGAAGGCAGGCAAGAATAATTGGAAGCAGAGGGGCATATGGCATCTTTGTCTTAGAGAAATCACAAGCACAGCCCTTTGAAGGTAGACGCAGAGTTATAAATCTTATTTTATTATTTTACTTTCTTAAAGCTCAATTTGTAAAGTAAGCAATTAAAATGTTCAAATTAAAAAGCCAAAGTAAATCACAATTATGAGTCAGCTCTTAATCTACTTAGATTTCTTTTCCTCTCTCAAAATGAAGAATTACATTTCATGTCAACTTCCACTAAAATCCCGGCAATGAAATTGTTTTCCAGGGAATGAAGGCAGGGAGGGGTCTTGTCACATAATGTCCCCTCAGCCAGAGTCCTGAAAAGATCATGTATGGAACAGTCCAATTGTTCATATTGGCATACATTTATACAAGAGTTTTCAAATTAATTATAAGAGTAGAAGACAAAAAAAAATCAAGAAAAGGGCATCTCCTTACTCTGGCCAGGACAAGATGTCAATCTTGTGATTCATCCAATCTGTAAACAAACAGCATGAGTCCTCATTAGAGGTTTTAACAGGGTGAGTTCCGATTGCCAGGGGCAGATGAGAGGTTCAGGTAGAAGAAGATTTTACCAATGGTCCAGGAGGAAAGGGGAGCAAGGTTTCTTTCAGTTACTCACCAATCAGATGCATGTATAAGAGGAAAGTTATAAGCTGTAATCTCCACCGTGGTTGCTGACATTAGATGGCTGGGCTCAGGCAGGAGCCGCGCGACTGTCTTTATATGTTTTTTTTTCACCAGCAACAAGCTGGATTTGAGCAGGCCATTACAGTCCAGTCACCTAAATATCCCTGTGACTTAATTTCCAAATGCCCTTTTAATCAAGCCAAACTCTCAAATGCTGCAAATTTAGACTGTATTGTCTTCCTCTCCACTGTTCTAATTACACTGTTTTAATAAGATTTCTCCCATCTTATAGCATGTAGCCTGGGACTCAGATTTAATTTGATTTATTAAAATAATGTGATGTTGGAGGAAATTCTTAGCTGTTTCATGAGGTTTGTTTGTCTGTAGATGGTTCACTCTGAAGTCTGCACAGCAGAGTACGTTTCCTTTCATTCTTTCCTCATAAGCACAGGGTATGTAGCTCCCTGCCCCAGCTTCATCAGGGGAAACCTGAATGGAAGCCAGTGTGAGAAGAGTGGGGAGGAGGGTTGAAGGAAAATAGAAAAAGCCAGGGATGGAGGAAGAGAGCCAAAAGACCTAAGGGACTATGGAGGGAGGAGGAGAGTGAAGGAAACCAGAAGGACAAGGATAAAAACAAAGAAATGAGTCAAGACCTCTTCGATCATCTTCTGAATTTTGTGTTCAGGCATCTCATAGGAAGATTCTGTCTGCTAGTGGACTATACCTTCCCTTTCCAGCCTTACAGCCATTAGGGTGACATCGGGTCAAATGCCAACCCCTGGAGCCAGGAAGCTGGGGTCTATTGGCAAGCCTCTCCATTGCTTTCCTGTGCATGTTGGCCTTTTCTTCTTTTTCGTTTGGCTCTTGGAGCTTAGCAGCACCAGTGGGAGAAAATTACACTCTTCCAATATCCACCTTGTAATTCCAGGGAGGCATTTTGATTGACCTTCCTTGGGTAAGCCAGAAACAATAGTTCCCAAAGCCACTGAACAGTGAGGACAACGGCATAATTAGTATAGGAGGTCGTGGAGAATAAAGTGGGTTGAGTAGGGAAGTCCCAGAGAACAGAGGCTGAGGAGGGTCAGCTGCTAGTGGGAGAGAGCAGGTAGCCATGGTAAGTTCTAAGCAGAAGAAGTCATGGTAAAATGATACTTGGGAAGCTAATTTTGGCAGAAGTATGCAGGTTTTATTAGAGGAAGAAATAATTGGATGTTCACATGCAAAAAAAAAAAAAAAAAAAGAGCCTTGGCTCATATGTCTCACTTTATACAAAAATTAACTCAAAATGGATCATAGACCTGAAGGTAAAACTTAAAACTATACAACTTCTAGGAAAAGCAAATAAGAACAAGCCTTTGTGGCCTTGTGTTATGCAAATTATTTCTTAGCTATGACACCAAAAATAAGATCCATAAATGAAAAAAATTGATACATTGGACTTTGTCAAAATAAAACATTTCTGCTCCACAGAAGACACTAAGAGAATGTAAAGAAAAGCCACAGGCTTTGAGAAAGTATTTGCAAACACATACCTGGCAAAAGATTTATGTCTATCACATATACAAATTTCTCAATACTCTATAATAAAGAGACAAGCAACTGAATATAAAAAATGAGTAAAAGACTGAACAGACACTTCCTCAAAGGAGATAAACATGGATAGTAAATAAGCATCTACGAAAAGACACCATCTTTACTCACTAGAGTTATGTAAATTAAAACCAAACTGAGGCTGGCCACAGTGGCTCATACCTGTAATTCCAGCACTTTGAGAGGCTGAGGTGGGCAAATCACCAGAGCCCAAGAGTTGGAGACCAGTCAGGGCAACATAGGGAAACTGATGTTTTATATTTTTTCTACAAAAAATACAAAAATTAGCCAGGCATGGTGGCACACTCCTATAGTCCCAGCTACTAGGGAGGCTTAGATGGGAGGATCTCTTGAGCCTGGGAGTTTGAGGCTGCAGTGAGCTGTGAGCATGCTACTGCACTCCAGCCTGGGCGACAGAGCAAGACTCCGTCTCAAAAAACAAAACAAAACAAAACATTAAAACCAAAGTGAGATACTACTGCATATCTATTAGAATGGGAAGGCAGGCAGGCAAAGAAGACAGAAGAAAGAAAGAGAGAGAGGAAGGAAGGAAGGAAAAGAAAAGGAAAGAAAGAAGAAAGAAAGAAAGAAAGGAAAAAGAAAGAAAGAGAGAAAGAAAGGAGAGAGAGGGAGGGAGAGGAGACAGGGAGGGAGGGAGGCGGGCAGGGAAGGAAAGGGAAGGGGAGGGAGGGGAGGAGAAGGGAGGGGAGGGGAAGGAGAGGAGAAAGGAAGAAAGGAAAGAAGAAAGAAAAGAAGGAAGGGAAAGAAAGAAGAAAGAAATGAAAGAAAGAGAGAGAGGGAGGGAGGGGGAGAGAGAGAGAGAGGAAAGAAAGAAGGAAGGAAGGAAGGAAGGAATAAAGGACGGCGGCTGGTGAAGATACCTTTGTGGTGAGAATGTACACCACAAACATACCACAAAATGGTACAGTCATTTTGGAGAACAGTTGGCAGTTTCTGTTTTAGAAGGAGAGAGATGTGGCAGGGCACAGTGGCTCATGCCTATAATCTCAGCATTTTGGGAGGCTGAAGAGGGCAGATCACCTGAGGTCAGGAGTTCAAGACCAGCCTGACAAACATGGTGAAATCCCATCTCTACTAAAAATACAAAAAATTAGCCGGGCGTGGTGGCACTTGCCTGTAATCCTAGCTATTCGGGAGGCTGAGGCAGGAGAATCGCTTGAACCTGGGAGGTGGAGGTTGCGGTGAGCTGAGATCATGCCATTGCACTCCAGCCTGGGCAACAAAAGTGAAACCCCATCTCAAAAAAGAAAAGAAAAAGAAAAGAAAAAGAAAAAAAGGAGAGAGATGTGGCAACGCATTAGGCCCCGTTGTACAACTGCAGGAATAATAGATGGCTAAGGAAGTGATAAATATAGAAGACACACAGATGCAAGAACTGACAGCACTTGTTGGTTGGTTAGTTGTTATTGATGATGAAAGAAAGAAATATGGGTTAGATTAAATGATTGATTGTTCACCAAATATGCACTCTTTTCCTTCTTTTTCACTTCATGGGGATAAAGGGGCAAAGTACCATTGATCCTGGGCTTGACCTTGTAACCCTGGGCTCTAAAAAGGAGGCTTTGAAAACCATGCCAAATGTCTACCCACATTTCTGAAGCTTCCACCCTCTGCCATGAGAAGAGCCTGTTCCCAGTAGCCGTATTTCTTCACCCTGGGTCCAAGAATGAAGATCTAAGTTGAAGACCCAAACTCAACATGAAGCTCAGCCTAGTCTACCCCATTCCAGATGAGGCCAGCTGAGCTGCAACTCATTGACAGACCCATAAATATGAAATCAGTGCTTGTTGTAAGCTGCTGAAATTTGGAGATGTTCACTAGAAAGGTTATTACAGAAGAAATCTAACTAATACACAAAGATTGAGATGAAGCATTACAACTTGGATGACTGGGAGAATGAAGGACTAATTAGAAAGAGGGAAAAAGTTGGCAAAGAGAGGAGCAGAGCACCTTTGGGGGACAAAGAAGTGCAGCATGTTTTTGTTCTGCTTTGTTTGCTTTACAAATAATTTGATAGAATTCTTAAGTTCTACTGAGCTTTCAGCTCTTTGAGAGAAATGGTATATTTTGCTCATCACTTCAGGGCTGAGCATAGTACCTGGCACCTCATAGACATGCAATAAATATTTACAAAATAAGTGGATAAGTGAAATATGAGATGATAACAGGGTATTCAGGAGGAAATTCTCTAAACAAAAATGTGAATCAGAACTCAGGTGGGAGAACAGAACTTAGAGATAATGGAATCAATCAGTATAGAGGTGATGGGTAAACCTGTAGGAGGCCATGCATTCTGGAAGGAAAAGTGTAGGGACAGAGGAATAAAAGGCTAAGACAGGCCTTTGTAGTGGCCTAGGGCTAGAGGATGGGAGGATGAAGCGGGGATCTGTGGAGGAGACAGAGAAAGAATGATTGAAGAGGGAGGAGGAGAGCTAGGACCTCACAGGATCATGGAAGCTAAGGGAGGAAAGGGCTTCCAGAAGGGGTGAAGGATCAATAGTATCAATTGCAGTAGAGAGGTCAAAAAGAATGAGTTAGAGGAAGACACCTAGAATTTCTCCCAAAAGGAAGTCATTGGTGAACTTAGAGGGAGATGCTTTCTTCCATGCCTGAAATACCTATTAACATCTAACAAAAAATATATACAGATATTTGAATCGGGATACAGAAGTCAATCAATGTAAAGGCAGGTGACGGCTGATTGAAGGCATCAGACATAACTGAGAGCAAACTTTGGCTTTTAGTGTCATTGTCAAGAAAATGACCTATGGAACTGGATGGGCAAAAATCTTTTTAGAAATAGAAAAAAATTGACACTGTCACTTCACTCTAATTCTCTGCATTGTTTCTTCTTTCATTCTTTTCTCTGTGGTAGCAAATAAAACAGATGCAGAGAATTCTAGCAGAGAAAACATATATTTCCTTCTAAGTGAAATATTTGGAAAGCCGAGGCCATCTAGACTAGGTTAGCAGTGCCTTAATTCATAACAGCAGCAGCCTCATAAATAATAGCTGGATATCAAGAAGAGCCTCTGACATGAACTAGAACTTAGATAACAAGCTGATAGTACAGAAATAAAACTTGTTAGTAAAAGTGAACTTGGGGTTCCATTTTAAAACCGGGATTATTTACTTGGCCAAATGAGGTAATTAACCAAAGAATGATTAAGGAGTCTAAGGGATTAATTTATTTGATAGTAAGAAGACAAGCTTCACTGAGCTTAGTGATAGATGTTAAAGAAGCGATAAGAACACCCTGTGTTTGCAAGCAAACCGAAACCAGTCTCAGTGAGCTGCTAACTTCAGATATACAAGCGGAAGACTCTGAGAAAGGACTTCGCTGAAACAACAGTGAGAAATTCTACAGCATAAGAAATACTGCAGGGAGAAAGGGAGTTAGAAATAGTGATAGTTTAAAGTTCAATTAAAATGAAATTATTAGTAACTTAATGGTAATAGGGAAGGAAACAAAACAGTAACTCCTTAAAAAGGATTGACCAAAATATCCCAGAAGAGCAATATAAAAAGGCCATTTGTTTTTGGTTTCTTATCATTATAAATGATGGACTATCAAAGCAACAGCAAACCCATTAATCAAGACTGTAAACAATTAAAATCTTTTTCCAGATCCGGGAAAGCATCAGAATTATCAAGACAGTGCCAAAAAAAGGAACATAAATTTTAGCCAGCCCTTTGGATCTGGGAAGTGTTTAGGCTACCCAGCCAAAAAGTCAGAGAGCAAACAGTCTAAACTAAGCTGATAACAACTGATCATTAATTAGAACTGAAGCCAACTATCTCAGTTTGGAGAAATATCTTGGCTACTCTGCTAAGAGCCAGAAAGCCAAAGGTCCAAGTTGGGTTCATTATCATTAATCATAGGCAAAGCCACTGCCCAGAAAAGCCCCTGTTAGTGAAGGGGCGCCTTTGAGAAGAAGCAGCCCCAAGAGAAGCTGGCAAGGATGCTCCTGGGGAAAGTGAAGAGAAGATGGGGGCCCTGCCCACTGTGTTTGGAGGCCTGAACTCAAGGCTCAAGTCCCTGGATGTAATCACATAGAACAAATTCTAGCATTAGAGGACAAACTGATCATCTGATAACGCTTTTGCTGCAAAGACTTTTTCAAAAATGAGATTTTGGTCTTGGAATCCCATTGAAGTAGGAGGAAGAAGGTACAGTACAGATAGAGTGAGGGAGCAATAATGGAGATGATTTGGATAAAAGGTGTCCAAAGGGAAATCAAATGCTGATAGCAACAACAGTCAGTCACCAAATGGAAACAGGAAAAATGACAGTGAGTGATCGTGGGGAGTGACGACACAGGGATAGTTTTGAGGGGATTTAAGAACTGGATGCCATTTACAAGTTCATGCATACTCATATTTAAATGCATGTCCACGTCCATAAGAAAACTTTTTTTCTATGAAATTGGAGAAAGCACTAAGTGGCTTTTCATGCATGTATCTATTTTCCTCATAATAATACTGTATTTCATGGGTTCTAGGCTGCATACTATTTTCACATTTTAGTATCTGAAGTCAGAATGTACCTTAAAATCAATAGTTTGTCATAGTATAATTGGGGTGTTTTTATTATTGGTACCTAAAACAGTGATGCTTCTTACCATTGTTGCCATTTAGATGTGATGTTCACAAATATTTCTCACTTATTCAGTAGTTACGCTGTGTTTCACTGGGTGGTCAGTCTGCGTTGTAACAGAAAAAATGGGTGTGGCCAAGGTTGAAAGGCAGATCAGTACCAACCAGGGAAGAGACCAGTGCATGATTCAGGTTGCTGAGAACTGACAACATGCAAACCAGGCTCAATTAGTATAGCATTTACTTACAGCAAGAGGAAAGAGGCTGTGCACAAGATCCAGCCCCTTGCAATGGTTTTGTCCCCCGTGGCTAGCAGATAGGTTCTGCAGCCAACTTCAACTTCATGCTGCAGTAGAAGGACCGAAACCCTTGTCCCCTGTGGTCTGAAATACAGAAAGCTGGGTGCATGCCGGAGGGCCACTGAAGCATGCACAGCTAAGCAGTTCCAGGAGAGGTTTGCATGTGCCGAACACAGCAGGAACCGGGACGCACTGGCTGTGCTCTGAGCTCTTTGCATGTAATGCTATTTGTGAACTTGCCAGCACATCCTGTATTGAGTACAAGATGCTTCTTGGAAACAGAGGGGAGGCACCCAGCTGCACTTGGACCCTTCCCTCACACTATACACATATTTTGTACTAACTCGTCATTAAAGCCTTATAACAACACAGGGCAAGTTTGGCTTTATAGTAGTTTTCTCCATTTCATAAATGAGGAAACTGAGGTTTCAACATGGTAAATCACCTGCCCAAGGTCACGCTGCTAATAAGTGAGACGGCCAGGTCCTGAACGCAGGTCCATACAGCTTCAGAGCCTGTGCACTTACCAGGACGCTTACGCTACCCTGCCTCTTCAAGAAGATGGTCTTTGGAGAAGAAAGAGTATTGATAATTTACCTGTACAGGGTAGGTGTAGAGGAGGTGGAAGAGAATGGAGAAAATTCTTTTTAAGTAAGAGGAATACTCCAGGTAAGCAGCCTCTCACCCTTGTGGTTTGATGCCATCTATAATTGAAGGTGTTCATTCCAGGAAGACGGCTTTGTGAATGGTGAGACTGGTGTCTCCAAGCCTGCTCCTTCTATATCCTTGCATACAGGCCTCAGAAACCTGAATGAGTAAGATATTTAGTCCCTGGGGTTCTGACAGTGTGCAAGAAACGTGTACCACTTCACCACTGCTGAAAGATGCACGTTGTATTCCTGGAAGAGTTGATTAAACTTCTCAGTGTCTTAATCATCTAAAGAAGGAATCACACAAATACTATATTCAGACCTGAACTCTGGACTCTGTACTTATGCATGTGGAGTATGTGTGTGTGTGTGTGCACCTGCATGCATATGTGTGTGTATGTGGATTATGTATGTGGCGTGTGTGTGTGTGGTGTGTGTGTTCAGAGATACATACCATTTTAAAAGCTGTAAAACATAATTACTTGGGTAAGCTTTACTTGGGTAAGCTTTGAACATGTGTGATATTTCACAAATATCACTCTGATAGATCTAGGGCATGTTTACATATTTTTAAGCACACTAGGATAATTTCCATTCAAAAACGTGTATTTTATCCCCAAATGCTATGTAAATGGCAATTTTAAATGCGTAAGTACATTTTTGGTTAAAGAGAACATCGTCATCACTTAATATATTACTGGAGATATACACAGATGTTGTTTATGCTTATGATTTATGTAAATTGCCTTTCAGTGGGGAAGAAATGTATACATGAGATTTAAACTTGTTATTTCTTATATATTTAGTGTATGTAGTTTGTTTATATTTCACAGAAAGCAAATACAGAAAAGCAATAGAAATCAGCATATTGTACCAAGCTTTCTGACAATTTTGAATTAAATGCCCCGAACTTGTTAACTTTCAGAAATGCTGAAAAATTAAGACAGACAATTGAAGAAGGGTGTATTTTCCCACTGTGCTCCGTGTACACTAGTTTCAGTAGTAAACTCATCTTTTTTATGTTCCCTGAGGGCACAGTCATTCCCAGCATCCTTCCTTTGCTCATGATGACTCTTCAGACCCCATGCCCATCTCAGAATGTGCTTCATGAGGCCTTGTTCAATCCTACTTCTATTAGTATCCTGTGGCTGCTGTAACAAGTTACTACAAACCCAGTGACTTAAAACAACAAAAATGTATTCTCTCACAGTTCTGGAGGCCAGAAATCTGAAATCCTTTTCACTGGGCTGAATCAAGAGATCAGAAGGGCTGTGTTCTCTCTGGAGGCTTAGTGGAGAATCTGTTCCTTTGCTTTTTTTTTTTTTTTTTTTGAGACAGAGTCTCGCTGTCGCCCAGGCTGGAGTGCGGTGGCTCGATCTCGGCTCACTGCAGGCTCCGCCCCCTGGGGTTCACGCCATTCTCCTGCCTCAGCCTCCTGAGTAGCTGGGACTACAGGTGCCCGCCACCTCGCCCAGCTAATTTTTTGTGTTTTTAGTAGAGACGGGGTTTCACTGTGTTAGCCAGGATGGTCTCGATCTCCTGACCTCGTGATCCGCCCACCTGGGCCTCCCAAAGTGTTGGGATTACAGGCGTGAGCCACCTCGCCCGGCCTCCTTTGCTTTTTCCAACTGCTGGTGGCTGTCAGCCATCCTTGGCTTGTGGCTGCACCACTCCAATCTCTGCCTCCATGGTCACCTTGCCGCGTCCTCTTCTGTCTGTATCATCTATCTCTCCCTGTCTCTTATAGGACAGTTGTGATTAGAATTAGGGCCCACCCAGATAATCCAGGATAATCTTTCCATGTTAGGATCCTTGCTATGGACTGAATGTTTGTGTCTCCCCCAGATTCGTATGTTGAAACCCAATCCCCAGTGTAATGGTATTTGGAGGTGGGGCCTTTGGGAATAATTAGGGTTAGATGACGTCATGAAGATGGGTGCCTCATGATGGGATTAGTGCTCTTATAAAAAGAGAAAGAGATGGGAGATCTCTCTCCACCACCTGAGGATAAATCAAGAAGGCAGCCATCTGCAAACCAGGAAGAGGGCCCTTGCCAGACACCAATTCTACTAGCACCTTGATCTTGGACCTCCCAACCCCTAAACCTGTGAGAAATAAATGTTTGTTGTTTAAGCCACTCAGTTTATGGTAGTTTGTTACAGCAGCCTAAACTGAGTAACACAATCCTTGATCTCATCTGCAAAGGCCCTTTTCCTTTATAAGGTAAAGGGTAAAGGTTATAGGAATTAGGACCTGATGTCTTTGGGTGGCCATTTTTCAGCCTACTACACTACCATTCTCCTAACCCACCTCAAGTCTCAGATTTTCCATGAAGTAGGAAAATGGAGACAGTCCTGAACTAGGAATCAGGGAGCTAGACTCCAGTTTTGACTTAGAACTAACTTGCTTTTTTACCCTGGGCTGTCACTTCTTTGGACCTCAGTTTCCTTGATGTAAACAGGTGAGTCAGATGCAACTTTGTCGATAAGGCTGCCAGAACAGTTTGGGTGGGAAAATTCTTTGCTCTGAAGGACTTCAATATCATTAGCATATCTGGCCCTAAATGCCTGGTCAAGATGACAACCCTCACCCACATTTCACAGAGACAGCCACTGAAATAGAACATCTCTCAGATGCTTTAAAAAAAGAATACTATACTTATGAGTAAGAGTGTCCCCAATTTAGAAGTAATGCATGTCATGCCAGTTAAATATTGAAAAACAGTTTTAAGTACCAACAAGAAAGAAAATCACCCAAGATAATTGCTGCCAGCATTTTGATATTATTCCTCCAGTCTCTCTTTCTTTCCTCTCTCTCTTTTTTCCTTCCTCCTTTTCTTTCTTTCTCCTTCCTTCCTTCCTCTCTTTTCTTTCTTTCTTCCTCCCTCCCTCCCTTTTCTTTCTTCCTTTCTTTCTTTCTTTCTTTCTTTCTTTCTTTCTTTCTTTCTTTCTTTCTTTCTTTCTTTCTTTCTTTCTTCTTTCTTTCTTTCTCTTTCTTTTCTTTCTTTTTCTTTCTCCTTCCTTCCTCTCTTTCTTTTTCTTTTTTCCTTCCTTTCTTTCACTTTCTCTCTCTTTCCCTCCCTTCCTCTCTCTCTCTTTCTTTCTTCTTTTTCCCCTTCCTTCCTTCCTCCCTCCCCTCCCCTCCACTTCCCTCTTCTCCCCTCCCTCTCCTCTTCTCCCCTCCCTTTCTTTTTCTTTCTTTTTTTTTTTTTTTTTTTTGAGACAGGATCTTGCTGTGTCACCCAGGCTGGAGTGCAATGGCAGGATCTTGGCTCACTACAGCTTTGACTTTCCAGGCTCAAGCAATCTGCTTGCCTTGGCCTCCCAAGTGGCTGGGACTAAAGGTGTGCACCACCACAGCCAGCTAATTTTGTATTTTTTGTAGAGACAGGGTTTTGCCATGTTGCCCAGCCTGGTCTCAAGCTTCTGGGTTCAAGCAATGCACCCACCTCGGCCTCCCAAACTGCTGCAATGACAGGCGTGAGCCACTGTGCCTGGACTTTCATGCATCTCTATACATTATAAAATTCAAATTGGATCTCACCATACATTCCGTTTCATCATTTCCTTGTTATTCTAAATAATACACTATTGATATTCCTTCACATTATGAAATGTTCTTCTATGAGTTGATTTTTAAATGAAATTTAGTATTTCACATGGGTCACTGATAAAAACACTGTGAGTCACACCACTCTGACCCCTGTAAATACAGTGTATCTTTTTCATGTCTTGGTTTTGGCACCACAATTTTGGCACAAGATTATATTATGCTTTTATTTTCTTTATTATTATCATTCTTTTTTGAGACAGAGTCTTGCCCAGGCTGGAGTGCACTGGTGCAATCTTGGTTCACTGCAACTTCCACCTCCCAGGTTTAAGTGATTCTCACTCCTCAGCCTCCCAAGTAGCTGGGACTACAGGTGCACACCACCACGCCTGGCTAATTTTTTGTGTGTTTTTAGTAGAGATGGAGTTTCACCATGTTGGCCAGGCTGGTCTTGAATTCCTGACCACAGATGATCCACCTGCCTCAGCCTCTCCAAGTGCCGGGATTACTGGCATGAGACACTGTGCCTGGCCTTATTTCCTTTTTTAAAATAAATGTGTAAGATTGTAAAATCATTGAGAGTAGGTGCTGGAAAAAATAATAACTTGAATAAAAATTAAATGTTGGAAGCTGATGAAAGTTATCTTTCTTTTAATTAAGGTTTTTAAATTAAAATTTTAAATCAACACATAAGTGTACATATTTATGTGGTACACAGTGATGATGTGATACATATAATGTATAGTGATCAGAGGAAAGTTATCTTTAAACACTTCCTATCTAAATGGATGCCCTTCCCCATCCTGTTCTCTGCTAAAAGTGAAGATACTAGCCATAATGTAAGCAACACTGATATAGCATTTTAATGTGCCATGAAAGCATTTGACATACATTAATTCATTTAATCCTCACAGAAAGCATATTAGGTAGGTACTCTTAGAACGAAACTGAGGCACAGAGAGACCAAGTAATTTGCCCAAGTCCACACAGCTAATAAGTGGCAAAGCTGGGATTTCAATTAGGGTAGCATCACTCCTGAAGTCTGTATTCTTAGCCCTTCTACCATGTTGACTCTTTTTTTTTTTTTTTTTTTTGAGGCGGAGTCTTGCTCTGTCACCCAGGCTGGAGTACAGTGGTGCGATCTCAGCTCACTGCAACCTCCGCCTCCTGGGTTCAAGCGATTCTTCTGCCTCAGCCTCCCAAGTAGCTGGGACTACAGGTAAGTGCCACCATACCTGGCTAATTTTTTGTATTTTTTTTAGTAGAGACACAGTTTACCATGTTAGCCAGTATGGTCTTGATCTCCCGACCTTGTGATCCACCCGCCTCGTCCTCCCAAAGTCATGTTGACTCTTAAAAGGCCAAAAAGGAGAAGTGGGTATGGTGGTGGTGGGAGTCTCCATTTCTGAGGGGTCTAGGAGTGGGGTCAACCTGTGTTGCATGGGTGATGGGTAATCATTTGGTGCCCCTTCCAAGGAAAGCACCTACTCTTTAGGTGCTTCTCCTGTATTGATTTAGCTGTGTTAGATGAGATCAGCAAAGAATGTCCTGTTATTTCTACTCTAGAGCACTATCTGTTTCTGAGGGAAGAGGATACATTACATATTGCTAGTTAGATCTTAAGTCCTGTTTGCAGACCTGAGTTATTTAGCACCTTATTTCTGACTTTTCTTTGCTGGTATGTCAGCACCCTTTAAAGATTGGCACCCCAGGCATTATGCAGCTGCCTGGCACTTTGTCTAGCTCTGACTAGAAGCTGGAGGCAGACGGTGTCCCTTGGCTGCCTCTGGCAACTAGGGGAAGGAATGGGCGTTCCTGCTTCCCTTTCTCATCAGCTGTTAACTGATATGAAGAGTGACAATTCTCCAAACCAGAGGAATGATCAGACCAAGTGTTATTTAATGCTGACAAAATGATTCAAAATACTCATTAAAAAATGTTACTCATGTCATTATTATATATATTATTTAAATATCACTCATGAATAATTATTTGTTCAATAATTACTTAGAGAGTCCATGTGCCAGGCATGGTTCTGTGTGCTGGAGACACCACATTTTGTAAACAGATGAACTAAAGAAACTTGTCAAGTTCTGCCCTCATGGAGTTTACTTCCTGAAGGGGAAGCCAGACAAAATCAAACATACATAGGCTAGACTCTCAGGCAGTGATGGCTGCTAGGAAGAAAAAGTAGCGGCAAGAGGACTGAGTGGATTGGGGTGGGGACAGAGGAGGGAAGCTGTGGTGAGAGCTTGGTGTCATCAAGAAAGCCAGTGCGGGCCAGGTGTGGTGGCTCATGCCTGTAATTCCAACACTTTGGGAGGCCGAGGCAGGAGGATCATGAGGTCAAGAGATAGAGACCATCCTGGCCAACATGGTGAAACCCCATCTCTACTAAAAATACAAAAATTAGCAGGGCGTCGTGGCGTGTGCCTGTAGTCCCAGTTACTTGGGAGGCTGAGGCAGGAGAATCGCTTGAACCCAGGAGGCGGAGGTTGCAGTGAGCCAAGATCACGCCGCTGCACTCCAGCCTGGGACAGAGCCAGACTCCGTCTCAAAAAAAAAAAAAAGAAAGAAAAAGAAAAAAGAAAAAGAAAGCCAATGCAACCAATAAGGAACAGGTAAGGTGTAGAGTGATCAGAGGTGATGATGCTGGACACGAGACGGGGACCAGGTCACGCGGGGCCTGAATGTGTTATTCAAGGCAGGACAGGAAGACAGTGATGGATTTTATTTTTTTCCTTGAGAAGAGGGTGAGGAGTCTTGGAGGATCGTTGGGGGTGCGAGATGTCTCGTTATATTGCCCAGCTGGTCTCTAACTCCCAGGCTCAAGTGATCCTCCCACCTCAGCCTCCCGAGTAATTGGGATTATAGGCGTAAGCCACTGCACTGGGCTCTCAGTGACAAGGATTTTGAATCAGGAAGAGATATATTCTTGAATTTTCATTGTCAATACCCATTATGGAGCCATGTGGAAGACAGACCCTAGGATGGGAGCAAGACAGGCTGGGAGGCTGGTTAGGAGCTGCTGCAGAAAGATGATGGGGGCTTGACCTGGTGGCAATGTAAGGAGTGAAAAATGGTCAGATTTGGAATGTAATTTTGAAAGTGGAGTTGATGGGTTGGTTGTGGGGTGGGAGAGAAAGAAAGCAAAGACGACTTCTGCTTTTTCCCCTTCAAGGGTAGGCATAGGAGGCAGTAAAATGCCAAAACAAAAGAAAATATTAAATTTGCCTTATTAGATATCTAAGTAAGATGTCTCATTGAATAAATGAGTCAGGGGAGAGTTCCATGCTGAAAGTCTAATTGGGGTTTACCAGCATATATATGTTATTTAAATCCATGGAAATAAACAGTTATTTGGAGCTGCGCTGTCCAGCACAGTAGCTACCAGTAGCTACATTTCCTGTGAAAATGTACCATCTGAATTGAGATGTACTGTAAATGTAAAATATATCTTGGCTTACAAAGACTTGGCATAAAAAATGTAAAATATCAGCCAGGCACAGTGACTCACACCTGTGATCCCAGCACTTTTGGGAGGCCAAGGTGGGCGGATCACCAGGTCAGGAGTTCGAGACCAGCCTGGCCAACATGGTGACCCCCCATATCTAAATATACAAAAAATTAGCTGGGCGTGGTGGCGTTCGCCTGTAATCCTAGCTACTTGGGAGGCTGAGGTAGGAGAATTGCTTGAGCCTGGGAAGCAGAGGTTGCAGTCAGTCAAGATCATGCTGAGAGGTGACAACCTGCTAGCAGCCCTGGCTTGCTCTTGGTGCTTCCTTGGCCTCGGCTTCCGCTCTGGCTGTGCTCGAGGAGCCCTTCAGCCCGCTGCTGAAGGGCTGGCCTAGGCCAGAGCCGGCTCCCTCTGCTCGCAGGGAGGTATGGAGGGAGGTGAGGCAAAGTCCCAGCTGTGGGTGCCATTGAGAGGTGAAGCTGGCTGGGCTTCTGGAATGAGTGGGCACTTGGAGAACTTTTCTGTCCAGCTAAAGGTTTGTAAATGCACCAATCAGCACTCTGTGTCTAGCTAAAGGTTTGTAAATGCACCAATCAGCGCTCTGTGTCTAGCTAATCTGGTAGGGACTTGGAGAACTTTTGTGTCTAGCTAAAGGATTGTAAATGCACCAATCAGCACTCTGTGTCTAGCTAAAGGATTGTAAACGCACCAATCAGCACTCTGTCAAAATGGACCAATTAGCTCTCTGTAAAACAGACCAATCAGTAGGATGTGGGTGGGGCCAGATAAGGGAATAAAAGCAGGCTGCCGGAGCCAGCAGCCAGCCAGGATCCCCTTCCATGCGGTGGAAGCCTCGTTCTTTTGCTCTTTGCACTAAATCTTGCTGCTGCTCACTTTTTGGGTCTGTGCTGCCTTTATGAGCTGTAACACTCACCGTGAAAGTCTGCAGCTTCACTCCCGAGGCCAGCAAGACCACGAACCCACTGGAAGGAACAAACAACTCCAGATGCGCCACCTTTAAGAGGTGTAACACTCACCATGAAGGTCCGCGGCTTCATTCTTGAAGTCAGTGAGACCAAGAACCCACCAATTCCAGACACAATGCCATTGCACTCCAGCCTGAGTGATGGGAGTAAAACCTTATCTTAAATAATAATAATAATAAATTAATTAAATTAAATTAATCTCACTTGTTCTTTTTCTTTAAATGTGGCTAGTAGAAAGCTAAAAATTACATATGTGGCTCACGTGACATTTCTACTGGATAGTGCTTAGCTTTAGACAAAGAGTGAGTATAGTAAAAAAAGAAACTTTTGAGTATTCAACCCATGGGGCATTCCATGATGTAGCAGTTGTGAAGAGAGGGACCTTGGTGTAAAAAGGACTAAAAAGGAAGCAGCCTCAGAGGGAGAACACCCAGGAGAATGTTGTGTTCTGGAAACCAAGTGAAAGAAGAGGGAGCCAGCATTTCAGAGACTGCTGTGAGGTGATGTACAATGTGGACTGGAAACTGACCGTTGGATTTAGCAATGTGGCAGTTGTTGGTGTCCTTGTTGGGTTCAGTGTGTATGTATGTGGGAGGGCGGGGTGGGAATAGGAATGTCATGAAAAACTCATCAGAGTTGACTAAAAAGAGAATTTAGGTAGGGATTAGAGCATCAATTATAGAAATTTGGCCCTCCAGAGAAGCAGAATAATGGAGGTGCCAAGGAATAGGGGTTCAAGGGAAATATTGTTTGTTTAAGGGAAATATATATTTTAAAGTAGCTACTTTTTATTCTTTATTAAGATTTTGACCTAAGTAAATCATCTTGCAAATATCTATTATTAGCTCACAGGCATCTTCTAATTTTATTTTATCAGAAATAAGAAATGCTAAGAATTTTAAAGGAGTACCCGTATTTGGTTTGGCCCACAAAATCATTGTGAACAAAGTGGTCTAGGATTACAAAAATCTGTTTTTAGGGTTACTAACATTACTACCACAATGGATTGTACACAGTTCCCTAAAACATAGAATTGTGACATTATCTGTGTTGCAGGGCAAGCGTGTGAAATTCCTGAACTTTGGAATAGAACATAAATGCCAGACTTCTTGTATTACATTTTGATTGATCATCATATCTTATTAATCTTAACAGTACTTAGTGTAGCTCATGGCACATAAAAAGTGCTTAATATAATTGAATGAAGATAATCTCAGCATCTGAAATACCAAAGAGCCTAGCAGTACCCAAGAATTCACCAACAGATGGCACCATGCTGTTTCCCATAAGAGCTTATATAGAAACAATGTTAATATGACATTCAATTCCAATTTCAAGTGCTGGTTAGGGGTAGAAATGGAATCCTCAAGAATATATTTTACTACTTTAAACTTTATAGCTGAATTATTAAAGCATGTTCATATGTTTTTTTTTCCTTATAAATAGCTAAATTCTCTAAGTTAGGCCCTTTCCTTAGGTCAGAGTTTGAAAAGAAAGTGAGGTTGATTTGTAGATCAGACAAAGAAAATACACACAGGTTATTATTATTAAAATATTTGGGAATACTAAGAAGCCGAGTTGCACAATCCACTCTCCCTGAGAGATTAAAATCCTTCAATGGCAGTAAAAACAAGGATGTTTTGCATACATCAGAGCACGGGCATCATGCTTTAGAGAGCAAATGTTGCATTTTGCAGTTCCAGTGTAGACTGGAGGTGACAAGGACCAACGTAAACACTCAGTGTGCTAGACAAACCAATATGGTCTTCACCTACCATGTGTAAAATATTCCCTGGAGGGCCACATGTAAACAGAGCTCCACCGTAACCCTTATTACATTTTCTGTAGAAGTAATTATGACTTTCATAATTTTCTATGCCCATTATTTAACCTGCAGGTCTGAGAAGTGGATGGATGTGTTTTAAGACAACACTGTGGTGAAAAGGCCACAGCTTGGCAGCTCCTGTAGCATGGAGGGTCACACACAGGACAGACAGGGCAACAGCCGTGGCATGAGCAACCTTACGGTATTAATCATTTACTTCACCATTTGAGAAGAGTGCCTGCTGCCACTTTATCTATCATCTATCTATCTATCATCTATCTATCTATATCACCTATCTATCACCTATCTATCTATCTATCTATCTATCTATCTATCATCTATCTATCTATCTATCATCTATTTATCATCTTTTTTTTTTGAGATGGAGTCTCACTTTATCGCCCAGTCTGGAGTGCAATGGCGCGATCTCAGCTCACTGCAACTTCCACCTGTTGAGTTCAAGCAATTCTCCTGCCTCAGCCTCTCCGAGTAGCTGGGACTACTGGCACGTGCCACCATGCCAGGCTAATTTTTTGTATTTTTAGTAGAGACGGGGTTTCACCGTGTTAGCCAGGATGGTCTCGATCTCCTGACCTCGTGATCCGCCCGCCTTGGCCTCCCAAAGTGCTGGGATTACAGGCTTGTGCCACTGCGCCTGGCCCTATCTATGTTATCTATGTACCTATGTATCCATGTATCTATGTATCTATCTAATCTATCTAGTCTCATCATAAAGTCTCTATCTCAGATGTAGATACAACCTGCAGATAAATGCAACTGGCCAAAGCTAAGAAAGTAGGTGCTTTTGAATTGGCTGGGCCCTGCCACAATGGAGCAAGACAGGAGATACCCAAAGTTCCTGGTCCCTCCTTGCTCTCTCTTCCTTTGTGAGCCTGGTGACTGAGGTTTCAGGAAGACTCAAGCAGGGCTAGTCTGCCCCCCCCACTCCCCGGAGGGTTAGTAAGGTCTACTTAGGTACTGGTATTGTGTCCGGAATTGGTTCCTTCTGGTGACTTCTTGGTCTCGCTGACTTCAAGAATGAAGCCGCAGACCCTCGCGGTGGGTGTTACGGTTCTTAAAGATGGTGTGTCAGGAGTTTGTTCCTTCAGATGTGTCCGGAGTTTCTTCCTTCCAGTGGGTTCGTGGTCTTACTGACTTCAGGAATGAAGCCGCAGACCTTCTCAGTGTGTTACAGCTCTTAAAGATGGTGTGTCTGGGCCGGGCACAGTGGCTCACTCCTGTAATCCCAGCACTTTGGGAGGCTGAGGCAGACGGATCAAGAGGTCAGGAGATCGAGACCATCCTGGCTAACACAGTGAAACCCTGTCTCTACTAAAAATACAAAAAATTAGCCAGGCATGGTGGCCGGCACCTGTAGTTCCAGCTACTCGGGAGGCTGAAGCAGGAGAATGGCGCGAACCTGGGAAGTGGAACTTGCGGTGAGCAGAGATTACGCCACTGCACTCCAGCCTGGGCAACAGAGCCAGACTCCGTCTCAAAAAAAAAAAAAAAAAAAAAAAGATGGTGTGTCTGGAGTTTATTCCTTCAGATGTTCAGATGTGTCTGGAGTTCCTTCCTTCCAGTGGGTTCGTGGTCTTGCTGACTTCAGGAATGACAGCCCCTCCTGGTGAGTGTTACAACTCATAAAGTTAGTGTGGACCCAAAGAGTGAGCAGCAGCAAGATTTATTGTGAAGAGCAAAAGAACAAACCTTCCACAGCGTGGAAGCAATGCAAGTGGGTCACTGGCTGCTGGCTGGGGGAGTGGCCAGCTTTTATTCCCTTATATGGCCCCACCCACGTCCTGCTGATTGGTCCATTTTTACAGAGTGCTGATTGGTGCATTTACAAATCTTTAGCTAGACACAGAGGCCTGATTGGTGTGTTTACAATCCTTTAGCTAGACAGAAAAGTTCTCCAAGTCCCCACCTGACCCAGAAGCCCAGCTGGCTTCACCTCTCAGTATGTCTGATATAGCACGTACCTTGCCAGTAGGGTTATCAGTGAATTTCTTGAGACTAACACCACTCTGAACTTTCAAATGTATGCCCATAAATGACTAAACGTTTAAATGATGCCTTAGGTATTCTCTCCATGTTCTCTTCTACCTGCGTACACTCCTCAATTGCCTTTGTGGGCTTTTCCCATCTTTCTTTTATTGGGGGCCCACCCCAGGGATTGGTCACCATTCTTCTCTAATTCACCCATTGACTAAGTTACTATAAAGATTCTAGACTTCTTTCCTGAGCTACTACCTCCTCCCTCTGGCACCTGAACCTCTCTTCCTGAATGTTCCATTGGTATTTCAAATGCAGTATACGTGAGGGAAAAACACCTCATCATTCAGTTCCCACACCTACTGCTTTTTTGAATTGACCTTTCTTGTGTACACACTATATTTGAAAGGTTTCCAGTATCATATTTGTACTTTAAAAAAGAACATAACTTAGGTAAGTTAAGATGCATAATTATAAAACAGATACTCATGAAGACTTCCCTCAACTTTGGAATGAACACATTAACCAACATGATTGCATCTGTGTAGAGCTTCACTCCCTCAACCTTTTGACTCCTTCTCATAGCATATTAGTTTCCTATTGCCTCTGTAACAAATTCCCACAAATTTATTGGCTTAAAACTGCAGAAATTTATTATCTTGCAGTACTGGAGAGCAGAAGTGTAAAGTGGGTCAGCAGGGCTGCATTCCTTCTGGGGGCTCTGGAGTTTATATGTGGGGGAGAAGCCATTTACTTGCCTTTTCTAGCTTTCCAGGCTGAAGCATTCTTTGGCTCATTGCCCCTTCCGCCATCTTCAAAGCCAGCATCACATCTTCAAATCTCTCTTTCTCTATCTCTGACCTTTGCTTCTGAAACAAGCCCAATTTTCCCATAGAAGTGATGTTTGTGGTTTCTTTTGAATAAACATAGAAATTGACCCTCCCAGTCTTAAAACTTGTGAAAGTTACATTTTTCTCACCTGAGTTGCTTTCTCAGGAAACCAAGAATCAGGACTCCCAGATAATATCAGGGAGCTAAAATTGACCAAATCACTGCATCTGGAGAGTGAAACGCCAGACCCCCCACCTGTGATGGTTTTGACCAACCACCTGCTGCCTGTTGACAACTTCTTCCTTACCTCTCCCTAATTCCTGTTTTCCCACACATGCTTACATTTCTTCCCTGCTATATAAACCTCTAATTTTAGTCAGTCAGGGAGATAGATTTCAGGCTCTCATTTCCCATCTCCTTGGGATGGATTTGGATTTGGACCTATCAGGAGATGGATTTCACACTGATCTCCTGTCTCCTTGGCTGCAGCACCCAATTAAAACCTTTTTCCCTGGCAATATTCATTGTCTCGGTGATTGGCTTTTTGTATGGTGAGCAGCAGGACCTAGACCAAACCCCTGGCATTTCAGTAACACTTGCATGATCATCTATCCTCTCCGACTCTGACCATCCTGCCTCCCTCTTGATTACAATGGGTTCACCCATGTAATCCAGGATAATCCTCCCATCTCAAGATCCTTAACTTAATCACATCTGCAATGTCCGTTTGCCATGTAAGGTAACATAGTCACAAGTTCTGGGGATTTGGACATGGACATCTTTGGAGAGTCGTTATTCTCTTACTACACATAGTAATTACCACTATCCTGAATTGTGTTACAATTTCTTTGTTTAAGATGACATCGCCAAATAGGGATGTATCTTAACATTTTATTATTACATTTAGTTTGTTTTAGAACTTCATAAAAATGATAAAATATAATATGTAATCGTCTAGTTGCTTACTCAATATTATTACTCTAAGATTCACTCACATTACATGTAGTTCATGTATTTGTATTACTGTTTAAAACATGCTGTTAATGTACCTAAAATTATTCACCCATTCTGTAGTTGATATAAGTAGTACATTACAAATATTCTTGTCTCCTGGAGAAGGATTGTGCATGGGTTTCTCTAGAGTTTATATCTAGGAGTGGAATTTCTGGGTTATAAGTTACACTAAAGGATAAAATAGTGGCAAATTACTTTTTCAGTTATTTGACACTCCCAACACAGTATATAAATGTTATAGTTTTTCCATATCTTTGCCAACAAGCAATAGAGTAAGTCATTACTATATAGTAAGTCGTTTCATTTTTAAAATTTGAACATTTCTATTATTTATGGGAATAAGTATCTTTTCATATGTTTTCAGCCAATTGTGATTCCTCTTTGGATAACTGCTTATTCATGTAATTTGCCTATTTTCCCACTTTTAGGCCTTCTTTATATATTTATTAGATAAATCCTTCATTGATTAGTTGTATTATGAATAAACAGCCAGACTGTGGCTTGTCTTTTTTTTTATTTTTTTTATAGTGTCTGAAATAACACAAAGAATCAGATTGTCAAATCAGACTCACACGAGTCAGAGTCTTACCCAGTATTAAGCTTTACTAATACAGGATACAGGTAATTTTGAGATGAGGTCTGGAACCATCAGTGTCACTTTTCAGATCCTTAACTGCCCCACTGGATGCACTCTGTGCCCATAATTAATATATGAAGTCTCTAAGCAATGTGTGAGATTCACCTCTCTCATATAGAAGGAGGCTATTTGGAAAATAAAATGTACCCAATGATGCACCACAAGTCTATAAATCTCAAATTTTGTTTACCATGATTAGTTCTAGATAGCCAGAAACATCCTGCTAAAAGCACCCCATAGATAAGGAGCATTCTATTCACAAATTCCATCCGTTTGCCAAGATGTCTGTCAGTCACAGGTTTACAAGAGTAGGCCATCTTTCCTGGTCCCTGCTCCCCATTCCCCAGCTGGAGATAATGGATTACAGCCCTGCTGCTTAACCCTTTATTTCCCAATGTCTTTGATTAATATGCATGATGTAAGCGAAGAATCCAATGTGTTTTTTTCTCTACTTGTAACCAGTTGTCTCAGTAACATTCGTGGAATTTTATGAAATCTTTTTTTTTGAGACTGTAATCTATATGATACCCAATATTTGAAATAGACAACATTTGGGGACTTTATGAATTAGTATGTGGTCAAGATTTGAAATATTTCATTTGTGTTGGGGAAGATTGTGTATTCTTTCTAAAAGTTATTATTAATTTACTTTTTAATTGACAAATACAAATTGTGTATATTTATGGTATACAATGTATTTTGAGATACGTAGACATTGTAGAATGGCTAATCAAGCTAATTTACATATGCATTACCTCACATATCTTTTTTTGCAGTGAAAATACTTAAAATCTATTTTCTTAGCAATTTTCACATGTACAATACATTGTTATTAACTATAGTCACCGTGTTGTAAAATAGGCATCTTGAAGACTGTATTCTTTAGCTGTTAGAGGCAGGGTTCTATAACTGTCTAATAAATCAATTGGATCACTCTTGTATTTTTCAAATTTTTACTTCACAAATCTTCACGAAGATTTATTGTGTTCTTAACTTATGAATAATTGAGATAGATGAATTGAAATATCTCAGTATGTTTGCTATTTCGCAATATTTCTCTGTGATTCTATTGATTTTTCTCTCTATATGTGAAGGTTTCATTATTGAGTGCATACAAGTTTAAAATTATTCTTTATCTTGGGTGAATTTCTTGTAGTGATCCTTTCAATCCTGAATAATGCCTTTTGTCTCTGAGTTTATTTTTCTGCTATCAATATAACTATATCAGCTTATCAGCTTTTTAAAATTAACATTTGTCTCACTTTTTTTTTCCTTTTACATTCAATATTTCTGAGTCCTTGTGTTTTAAGTGTGTCTCTTATAAAGGAGCCTATATATATTTTTTTTTCTGTTTTTCTTCTGGTCAGAAAATCTTTGGTTTGTTTAATCAATTTACATTTATTGTGATTACTGACATATATATGCAGTGGTGTGATCTTAGCTAACTGCAACCTCCACTTTCAGGGATCAACTGATTCACCTCAGCCTCCCAGAGTAGCTGAGACCACAGGTGCATGACATCGTGTCTGGCTAATTTTTGTATTTTTTTGTAGAGATGGGGTTTTGCCATGTTGCCAAGGCTGGTCTTGAACTCCCGGCCTCGAGCAATCTGCCTGCCTCAGCCTTCCCAAAATGCTGGGATTACAGGCCTCAGCCACTGTGCCTGGCCTTGAACTTGTTTTTATCATTTTTTTTTCTGCTTTTCTTTTAAAAATTGATTGAATTTTGTTTTATTACAGTTTTCTATTTCATTACTTCCCCACCTACTGGATTGAAAGTATAGACACAATTTCTATTTTTTAGATAGTGTATTTGAAATATTATTACTCATATTTAACAAGCATGAATAAGTAGTGGGAAAGTTCATGTCTTAGCCCATCTCCTGAACAATAAGATTAATTTAGGACATTTTGATTTCAATCACCCAATTTTCTTTTTCTTAGGATGTCTTGATTCTTCCTTATTCTTGAAGTATAGTTTTGCTGGCTATATAACTTTAGATTGACAGTCATTTTCTCTAGACATCTTTGAGATTTTACTTTGCTGTCTTTTGGCTTCTATTATTGCTGTTGAGAAGCTGGCTGTAAGTCTAACTGTCCTTTCTTTGTAGGTTATCTGTTTTTTCTCTCTGCTTGCTTTTAACCCCTCTTTTTCTTTTGTGTTCTGCAGCACCATTACTATATGTGTTAGTATTGATTCTTTTTTTTTGAGATGGAGTCTCGCTCTGTTACCCAGGCTGGAGTGCAGTGGCATGATCTCGGCTCACCACAACCTCTGCCTCCCGAGTTCAGGCGATTCTCCAGCCTCAGCCTCCCGGGTAGCTTGGATTACAGGCACCCGCCACCAAGCCCAGCTAATTTTTGTATTTTTAGTAGAGACGGGATTTCACCATGTTTGTCAGGCTGGTCTTGAACTCCTGACCTCAAGTGATCCACCCGCCTTGGCCTCCCAAAGTGCTGGGATTACAGGCGTGAGCCACCGTGCATGGCCGATTTTTGTTTATTTTGCTTAGCATGTGTTTTAGTTTTTTTGTACATGTGAACTTATATCTTCCATTATCTTTCTGGAAAATTCTCACCCTTTATATCTTTAAATATTGCCTCTCTTTCATTATTTCTAGTTTTTCTTTCTGGAACTCAAAATAGGTATATGTAACATCTCTCATTCTATCTTTACTGTATCTTAAACTTTTGTTCATATTATCATCTCTTTATCTCTCTGTACTATATTCTAAAAAATGTTTTAAAATCCATCTTCCTGGCCAGGCACAGTGGCTCACATCTGTAATCTTAGCACTTTGGGAGGCTGAAGTGGGCAGATTGCTTGACCCAGCATTACCAACCTCACAGCCTTTCCAGAATGGTCTCTGCCCTCTTCCAGGGCAAAATGACTTCTTATTAGCTGTAAGTTATCAGATCCCTTTGTTTAAAAGTCTGTTTATTCTTCCTCCTAAGTAATGACTCTGCTTTGAAGACCAATTATTTTTCAACTCACAACATTTGTGAAAGCTGAATATTACACAAATGGGAATGAAAGAAGAAATCCCCAAAGCCAATTTTAATATACTCTATAACCAATTTATTACTGAAAAGAATTCTAATTGCGGGAAGAACTATTCAAGGATGAAAGCTTAATTAAATTGTGATCCTGGAAGTCTGAGCTTTTTAATTAAAAAAATGAAACTGTAGAATAACACTCTCTCCAACACTCCACATTTTAGACTGTCAGCCAGGGTAAGGTGTGTGTAATGTTCAGTGTGAAGGGGCTGTTTGAGATGCATAATTCTTTTGCTTACTGCAAATCTGTCAAGTAAGTTAAAAACTGTGGGCTCCTGGGCTCCCCAAAGTAGAAGGTAATCAATATATTAAATCTAAAACTTAGTTAGATTTAATAAGAATGTTTGGTCAATTGAGTAAAAACAAAAAAGATTTTTTTTTGAGAAAAATCTATCAACTTGAATTTTTGTATCACATAAATAAAACAATCTATTGATTAGATATTTCCCATTGTTCTCATTGTGCAGTAGTCTCAGAGTGAATAGACAACAAAGGCGACAGATTTGGACTCTGGAGTCATGAGAACAAGAACACAGAATCAGTAGATTTGGCTTTATGACCTTGGGCTAGTTACTTATATTCTAAGTCTTCTCATAGAGTCGATGGTGATAATTAAAAAGGTAACACATAGCAAACACCTACCATATATCTAACACAAAGTAGGAACTTAAAAATGATTTAGAAGACTGGCGGAGTGGCTCGCACCTGTAATCCCAGCACTTTGGGAGGCCGAGGAGGGGGAATCACTTGAAGTCTCAAGACCAGCCTAGCCAAATGGTGAAACCTCCTCTCTATTAAAAAAAAAATTAACTGGATGAGGTGGCGGGCACCTGTAACCCCAGCTACTCAGGAGGCTGAGGCAGGATAGTCACTTGAACCCAGGAGGCAGAGGTTGCAGCAAGCAGAGATTGTGCCACTGCACTCCAGCCTGGGCAACAGAGGGAAACTCTGTCTCAAATAATTAAAAAAAACAAAAAAGATTTAGAAAACTTCCACACCAAAGAGTGTAACACAAAATTAACCGCCATTTTGTGACCTCTATTTGGAGGGAAATAATTTTTTTTAAAAACCGTAGAAACAACTCGGCTGGATGCAAATTTAAAAAGCGATCACGAGGTTACCATTAATGAATCAAAAACACGTGTTCACTAATTATCGCCATTTTATATGAAGTTCTTCTGAAAAGAGTGTTTCTTGTATGAATAAGTTATTTTTATTTCTTATAATGAAACCTCTGAGGTCTAGCCATACCATCAAAATGTTAAAATATTTTCATTCAGTTGAATTATGTAATGTGAAAATGAATTATGGCCAGGAGACTGATGGCCAGTGTAATTCTGGTGAGAAATTATGTTGCACACATTGGTTTATTTAGTTAGAATTTTCTTTGGGTAATAAAATTAGTGTTATATAAAAATTAGTTGTATCTAACCTCATGTAGACTGCCATAAATGATTCTTGCGAGTTCAACATCCTGAGCAACTGTGACAAATCCCACGGAAGGCAATTTTACAGTAAACCAGGGCTACCCAAGACCTGGTGAGAATGAGTTGTTGTGGATGTCTGAAGGCTCCAGATAGCTGATATGAAATAGCAAAACAATGCATACTTTATTTGGATTGGAATATTTTCTAACTGTATCGTACATTCTTTCTTTTCTTTTCTTTTTTGAGATGCAGTCTTGCCCTGTCGCCAGGCTGGAGTGCAATGGCACGATTTCAGTTCACTGCAACCTCTGCCTCCCAGGTTCAGGCGATTCTCTTGCCTCAGCCTCCTGAGTAGCTGGGATTACAGGCACGCACCACCACACCCAGCTACTTTTTTGTATCTTTAGTAGAGATGGGGGTTTCAGCATGTTGGCCAGGCTGGTCTCGAACTCCTGACCTTCTGATCCGCCTGCCTTGGACTCCCAAAGTGCTGGGATTACAGGCGTGAGCCACTGTGTCCAGCCTATTTTCTTTTCCCTCCCTCCTTTTTTCTTTTCTTTTCTCTTGTCTTCTCTTTTCTTTTTCTTTCTCTCTCTTTCTTTCTTTTCTTTCTTTCTTTCTTCTTTCTTTCTTTCTTTCTTTCTTTCTTTCTTTCTTTCTTTCTTTC
>NW_026652292.1:48604605-48739421 GCF_009828535.3 Hylobates moloch | reverse complement strand
CTTTCTTTCTTTCTTTCTTTCTTTCTTTCTTTCTTTCTTTCTTTCTTCTTTCTTTTTCTTCTTCTTCTCTTTCTTTCTTTCTTTCTTTCTTTCTTTCTTTTTTCTCTTTCTTTCTCTTTCTCTCTCTCTTTCTTTCTTTTTCTTTCTCTTTTTTGAGACAGGGTCTTGCCCAGCCTCTTTTCTCCCCTCCCTCCCTCCCTCCCTCCCTCCCTCTCTCTTCTTTCCCTCCCTCCCTCTCTCTCTCTCTCTGTCTTTCTTTCTCTTTCTTTCTTTCTTTTCTTTTTTGAGACAGGGTCTTGCTCTATCACCTAGGCTGGAGTACAGTGACAGAATCACAGCTCACTGCAGCTTCAACCTCCTGGGCTCAAGGGATCTTTACTCCCTCAGCCTCCCAAGTAGCTGGGACTGCAGGCACACACCACCACACCCAGCTGATTTTTTAAATTTTTATTTTTTATGTTTATTTTTGTAGAGACAGGGTCTTACTATATTGCCTAGGCTGGTCTTGAACTCCTGGCCTCAAGCAATCCTCCTGTCTCAGCCGCCCAAAGTACTGGGATTACAGGCATAAGCCACTGCACCCAACCTATTTTTTAAAATTATTAGACAGATCATATATGGATTATAATGCAAGTTTTTCTGGATGACTCATGATGTATCCTTTTTTGGCCTGGATGCTAAGGAATCAGACCTTGATCTTGGTATTTGAATTATTCCCTCCATGTCACTCATGGGTTCACTTTTCTTCTTATGGATTTGCCAAAAGCACAAGGCATTAATTCCAATGACTTGTCACAGGGTGTTGTTTTGGCAGCAGTACTACCCAGGTCCACAAAGATGGCGGCTAGAGCAGGTCCATCACACACCAACTTCTCCTCTTGCCATTTATCCAGAGTCTGTAATCTGGTCTCTGTGTTCATACAGTGTTCAACCAGAAAAAGAACTCAGGGGACTGGGGAGGGGGCATAAAGAACCATGGTCCTTGTCTTCACCAATTTCTTCTGGTCAGTTGAATGTATTTTGCAAATCTGGAAGGATCTCACTCAAAATGCCCAGGTCACATATTCATTGTTTAGCTTAGATGTATGATGCCATTTCTCCTGTAAGAAGTGCTAGCAAGCTGGGTGTGGCAGCGGAGTCGGTGTGTTAGAACTGGCCTTGGTTGCTGCCATTGCTACATTAACTTGCATCATAAATGAGTAAGAAGGACGGATAAATGAAAATACCTAAACTTTTAAAAGGGATCTAGGACATGAGTTTGAAAACTGTGGCTTTTGGGCCAAACCCAGCCTGCTACCTGTTTCATATTGCCCACAAGTTATGAATGATTTTTACATTTTTAAATGGTTGAAAAAAACTTAAAATAAGAATAATGTTTTGTGGCCGGGCGCGGTGGCATGTGCCTGTAATCCCAGCACTTTGGCAGGCTGAGGCGAGTGGATCACTTGAGGTCAGGAGTTCGAGACCAGCCTGGCCAACATGGTGAAACTCCGTATCTACTAAAAATACAAAAAATCAGCTGGGCATGGTGGCGAGCACCTGTAGTCCCAGCTACCTGGGAGGCTGAGGCAGGATAATTGCTTGGGCCCGGGAGGCGGAGGTTGCAGTGAGCCGAGCTTGCAATGAGCTGAGCTTGCGCCACTGCATGCTAGCCTGGGTGACAAAGCGAGACTCTGTCAAAAAAAAAGTGGTGATAAGTGAAAATTACATGAAATTCAAGTTTCAGTATCCATAAATAAAGTTTTATTGGAACACAGCCATGTCCATTCACTTATGTATCCTCCATGGCTGCTTTCATACCATAACCTCAGAGTTGAGTGATTGTGACAGAGGCCATATGGCTGGCAAGGCCTAAAATATTTACTCTTTGGCTTTTTACAGAAAGTTTGCTGACTACTGGTCTAGAATAAATTTTCTTTGTTTTCTGCTTAGAAATTCCTTTTTTGGACTGAGAAGTAGGGCTATTTCCATGCTTATACAGGCTCATCCACTCTTATAAATAATGGTGAACAACTGTCTTCACATCTCATGGTTGAAATACCAAGTATATTTGTGCATGTGTGTGTTTATGTATACAGGCACTAAGTATTTACAATACCTAAGTGTATTTCAATCTGACCATCACATATGATGATAATTATTAACATAAATTATTCTTGTGAAAGGATAATGTTTATTAAATTAAGTCAAAAATTTTAACAATACAATTTTCATAACCTTCCCCCTATTCAATCAAGGGCATCCACTTGCCTCCAGATGTTTAGAATTTGTTAAAACAGGAAAGAGGAAGAAAAGGTCAATGCTCACGTTTTGGCTACCAATTTGGAATTTCTTTTGAAAGTTCACAGGGAGACAATGGTCTTGAGACTGTTGAACATTTTCTCAATTCCTTAAACTCTCCTTTATGTATTAAGACCTATGCCTGTGTGACTTTGGTTTATTAAAAGTGATAGGTAGCATGCCTGTAATCCCAGCACTTTGGGAGGTTGAGGTGGGCAGATCACTTGAGGTCAGGAGTTTGAGACCAGCTTGGCCAACATGGTGAAAACCTGTCTCTACCAAAAATACAAAATTAGCCAGGTGTGGTGGCATGCATCTGTAGTCCCAGCTACTTGGGAGGCTGAGGCAGAAGAATCACTTGAACCAGGGAAGCAGAGGTTGCAATGAGCTGAGATCGTGCCACTGCACTCCAGCCTGAGCTACGGAGACTCCATGTCCAAAAAAAAAAAAAAAAGTCATAAGAACTCAGTAAATGATGTCAGGGAAGTTCCTGATCCATGGGAAGAAAAGGGAAAGCCTGTCCCTGTTGGCCCCAGTGGAGTGTGTGGTAAAAGAAGGGGTACAAAGTTAAGAAGCAATTGGTGAGACAAGTGTATTCTGGTTACTTCTTTCCAAGTCCATGTGAGACGGGAGGGTAGCAGAAACTTCATGGTAAGGTCAAAAGCAGAGTGAGGTTTGCCTCTTTCTCTATTTCGGCTCTTGGGGGAGTCAGCCATGATGTGTGGCCCTGCTTGCTGCCAAGTGGGGAAACCAGTTAAAATGGCAGTGAGAGGTGGCCAAGCAGATAAAGAGATTCAACTAGCACTTTGGAACCTGTCTAGGTTTGTGTGGATTGTGGAGGGATTTGAAGGGTTCCTCAAGCTGCATGGGGAAGCATGGAAGATAGCTGATGTGCCGGCTGGTGGCTTTGCCATGGTGTATTAGTACATTTGCATGCTGCTGATAAAGACATGCCTGCGAATGGGAAGAAAAATAGGTTTAATGGACTCACAGTTCCACATGGCTGGGGGGGCTCACAATCATGGCAGAAGGGGAAAGGCATGTCTCACTTGGCAGCAGGCAAGAGAAAAGAGCTCGTTCTGGGGAACTCCCCTTTATAAAACCATCAGATCTTGCGAGACTTATTCACTATCATGAGAATGACCCACCCCCGTGATTCAATTACCTCCCCCGGGTCCCTCCTACAACACGTGCGAATTGTGGGAGTTACAATTCAAGATGAGATTTGGGTGGGAACACAGCCAAATCATATCACATGGTGAGGGTAATTTATCCTGTGGTCAATGACCAGGGGTCAAACTGCTCATTACAAGCTAGACAGGGGTGCAGGGAGGATAGCGATATCCTCAGCACCTGTGAAAGCCAGAGTGGGGGCAGGCTGGGAAGGGAGAGTCATGGGCCCTTTCCAGGCCTAGAAATAAACCAAGTGTTTGCCAGCCACAGACCTCTTCAGTGGACTCCTCCCAGAAGCCGGGTCAGACTAGCGCCCCTGCACAGGCAACAGTGAGATCTGGAGAACAGCTAGGGCAGTCAGACTCCCTTGCCCTCCCAGGCGAGGTAAGCTACTTCTCTCCCCTATCCCTTACACTCAGGGGTGAATACCAGGGGGCAAAACAGCCCTCATAAAGAGATGAGCCTCAAACTAACTGAATAAATAATCCAGAGAAGCTCTCTTAAAGTAGAAGAGTCTGATACCCTTTTTTTTTTTTTTTTTTTGAGACAGAGTCTCGCTCTATCGCCAGGCTGGAGTGCAGTGGCGCGATCTCGGCTCATTGTAACCTCCCGCTCATGAGTTAAAGCGATTCTCCTGCCTCAGTCTCCCGAGTAGCCGGGACTACAGGCATGCACCACCTCCCCCGGCTGATTTTTGTATTTTTAGTAGAGACAGGTTATTTTGGCCAGGATGGTCTCAATCTCTTGACCTTGTGATCCATCCGCCTCGGCCTCCCAAAGTGTTGGGATTACAGGCATGAACCACCGTGCCCGGCCTGATACACTTTTAATTAACTACTTTAATTCTAAGCATGCGTCCCAACCATCTCTCGTATACTCAAATGCCTAGCAAGAAGGGACAAAATATCAGTAGTAGAAAAAAAAAATTTTTTTAAAGAACCTATAAATAGTAATATGCTAAATTTTTGATGCTTCTACTCTATTCAAATTTGTCATGCAGTTTTGTTCTAAGCAGTGACTTTCAAATGTTTTGATCATGTCCCTCAGTAAAAAACATATTTTATATCACTACCAAGGACTTATGTTCATACACATATGCCTGAAATAAAACATCATGAAATCAACTCTACCTCTAATTTGTGTGATGTACTCTCTATTTTCTAGTCTTCTCTAGGTTTGAAAAAATGCCATTTATGTCCCATTAAATTGATTTCATGACCCATCTGATGTGTTGTGACCTACAGCCTGAAACACACTGCCCCAAAGGCCTAATGAGGTGAATGGAACATCTCATTATACATGATACAGTTCCAGATGCTGTGCTTTCACATCCTTCTGTTTTCATAGCTTCACTGTCCCAACAACTACAGGCAGCAGCCATTTATTAAAGCTCTCTCCATAATATTTATCATAGCAGTCAAGATGCTTTCAGTTATATGTGATCAAAACCCAATTCAAGGCGAGTCGCAGTGGCTCACTCCTGTAATTCCACACTTTGCGAAGCCAAGGTGGGAGGATCGCTTGAGCCCAGGAGTTTGAGAGCGACCTGGGCAACATAGTGAGATCGTGTCTCTACAAAAAATTTAAAAATTAGCTAGGTGTGGTGGCATGTGCCTGTGGTTTCAACTGCTTCAGAGGCTGAGATGGGAGGATCACTTGAGCCTGGGAGGTAGAAGCTGCAGTGAGCCACGATCACAACATTGCACTCTAGCTTGGGTGACCCTGTCTCAACAAACAAACAAGGAAAAAAAAGCCCCCCAAACCCCAATCCAGACTGAATTAAGCTGAAAGTCAGCGTATTGTCTCATGTCATAGGGATGAGCAGCACAGTGCTACCTGCAAGTGCAACTGGGTCCAACATTTTAGGTCTCTCTCTTTTGCTTCTCTTGCCTCTGAGTTGGTCTTATTCTCACTTAGGCCTAGTCTACAAGGCAGGAGGCATGCTTTTGACTCCCCCAAGCACACAGTTCACAATGTAGAAGGAGGAGAAGCCCCACCCAACCCCACGGTCCACATAACACATCTTGTGGACAGATGGGCCCAGAGAGATAAGGAATTCTGATTGCTTCAGCAAGATCTCAGGCCTAACCCTTGGCCAGGAGTGAAGCACTGATTGACAGTCCCTCCAAGCCAACACAGAATGAGAGAAAGTGAGGTACTCTTATTAGAATAAGGGAGAGGAATTCTGCTCAGACCAGGAGAAAAATCAAGCAAGATAGATTAGAAAGATAGGTCCTGTATGGGGGATATAAATCATTCTCTTATCAGTAGAGTAACCTAAATTTAGAACCAGACAGTAGGCCAGGCATGGTGGCTCACACCTGTAATCTCAGCACTTTGGAAGGCCAAGGCAGGTAGATTATTTGAGCTCGGGAGTTTGAGACCAGTCTGGGAAATGTGGTAAAAACCTGTCGCCACCAAAAATGCAAAAAATTAGCTGGGCTTGGTGTTGTGTGCCTGTAGTGCCAGCTACTTGGTAGGCTTAAGTGGGAGGATTGCTTGAGCCCAGGAGGTAGAGGTTGCAATGAGCCAAGATGGCACCACTGCACTCCAGCCTAGGTGATGGAGTGAGACCCTTTTTAGGACGAGGGGAGGGGTGTAGCATATACACTAAAGACTTACTGAATCTCGGCTCGGCACAGTGGCTCACGCCTGTAATCCCAGCACTTTGGGAGGCTAAGGCGGGTGGATCACCTGAGGTCGGGAGTTCGAGACCAGCCTGACCAACGTGGAGAAACCCTATCTCTACTAAAAATACAAAAATTAGCCGGGCGTGGTGGTGCATGCCTGTAATCCCAGCTACTAGGGAGGCTGAGGCAGGAGAATCGCTTGAACTCGGGAGGCAGAGGTTGCAGTGAGCTGAGATTGCGCCTTGGCACTCCAGCCTGGGTGACAGAGCAAAGCTCTGTCTCAAAAAAAAAAAAAAAAAAAAAAAAAAAAAAGGAAGAGTGACTGAATCTCAGTCTTTGACAGGCTTAACTGGAATAACATTGCAGACAGCTACAACTTTGGTTGCTACTTCAATTCCGATTCAAGTAGAGAAACCAAGAAAGATGCAAAGAACAAGTTTTCTTTTTGTCTTTGATGACAAAAAGTACATTAAAGAAGTACAAAATGAGGGTGATTACAGAATGAGTGGTTGAACAAAATCAGAAGGTGGAAATATGAAGCAGAAAGAATCCTCAAACTACAATTCTGATGATAGGATGAAGGGCATGCCAGTTGTTAAGCGTTTTGAATTGTCATTTATGAAGACAGCACTATTGACCCATTTGCTGTGGGAGGGTATCACGTTGACTTCACTTGCCACACTGCATAATCTGATTGTATCTATTACATCCAACTTTTCTGGCTGATGTCCTTGAATAACTCCCAACAGGTGTTTGCAAGCCAGGGTCAAGTGTGCATTCTGTACTCCGGATACAGAGGAAACGTCGTTGACCCACAGGAAAGGAAATCAAGACCTTTGCCTTACTGGCCCTTTAAGTTACCAACAGAGCTAACTAAACCCAGACTACCTGAGAAGGAGAAGAATTAAAATAAAAGATACGTTTGGCAAACAATTACATAACAGATTTCAAAAAAGAACGCTGCAAAAATGTAAATCATTTCCACATGATTTACAAACTTTAAAGGTGACTTAAAAATTCTCAAAACATTGTGCTATGGCTGGTAAAGGTGAAAAGGGAAGTAAGAAGACAGAAACAAGACAAGAATCCTCTGTGTTTTCTTTCTCCTCCATAAAATATTTCCCCCACCAAAAGCACACATGGCCCTTGAGCAGCAACTTACCATTTTTTCCAGGGTCAGTTCACTTTTCGTGCTGCTCTAAACCCTGCTGAAAGCCAGCTCCTCGGGGAGCCCCAGGAATGGGGGCTGGCCTCTCTTCAGTCTGCAAGCACTCAGCAGGAAATGCCCCTTGCTGAGAAAGGGGTGGTGTTAGGGGAGAATCCATCTACTGTCGAGGAAATTTCAATTAAATACGGATGCCAATTAATTTAATTTATATTTCTGCATGAAAAATGTCATTCTATTATACATGCACTGGAAGGATGCCAGGAGCCCATGTTAATAAATTACATCTCTACTGACATAATATGGAATCACAGACTAATCGGATACTTATTAAATGCCCACCTGTGCTTGGGGCTACACCTTGTAGAAATCCAGCTGAAATAAGGTCTGTCCAGTAAGGCCTGTCCTTACGCTGTGATCATCTGACACCCACTCTTATCCTCCTCTTCTCCTAGCTTTGGGCATGTCTCAGGAGAACAACTGTAAAAATGAATAATCAACATTCAATTGCCAGTTGTTATGAATGGGCGTATTTAATGAATAAGGGAATGAATGAAGGGGAATTGTAAATAATCTATTCAAATTAACCGGGGAACAGGCCTACTCTGGTTAGCAGGAAACTTGCCATGATTATTTGATTACAGATTCAAATCAGCTGGTGGTGGGTAATAATAATACCTACCGGTTATGAAGTGCCAACTCTGTGCCACACTCCATGTTTTATTTTGCATCCTTGCTACATGTTTTATTTTGAATCCTTACAATAATCTTTCAAGATAAGGATTATTCCTTCCCACACCCCTCATTTTAGAGATACAAAAGCTGAAGTGCAGTACCCAGAAATGACCTTCCTCAAGGTCATGTGATTAGTAAGAGGCACACTCTCCTGTCCTGGCAGATTTTCTTTGCATCATACCTCTATTCTCTAGGACAAGTGTCACCACTCTCTCCATGGGGGATGGGCTGGTGGCTGCCCTATTCTGGCAGTGCTGACACACTGGACAGTTCTTCATGCACTACAGTTATGACTAAATCACCAGGAGAAGACTCTGTAATACCCCCTGCCTGGGAATTCATCCTGCTCTCCTCTGCTGCAGTTCTGTATAATCGTGAAACGGATGTCACTCAGTTGCAACAAGTTCTTGAGTAGCCACTCATTGTTTTGGCCAGTTATTTATTCACCATTCACTAAGCACCCACTATGTGTTAGGTCCTAGGATCCAATAAAGTAAAAGGAGGTCAGACTAACCGGGAAGACAGATGCCCTAACACAAAATTGTAATGTGTGTGGTTTAATACTATGGAATGGCTAACGTTCCTTTTGTTGTTTATTCAATCAATCCCTTATACCCTGTATGACCACTTACAGAGTCTCTATGACATACTGGACAACAGACCTGTTCTCACATTTTCAAGCCAGGGCAGGAAAAGTCATGAAAGCCACCAGCCTGAGTCTGTTCCTCTGACTTCCTCTTTCTTCCCATACCTGACTTCATCTTGCACTGCAAGGGGCCTCCCATGTATGTGTCTGGGCATCCCAGCCTATGTGTACAAATTTTGAAACACCTCCCGCCAGAACCTCTTAAAATCAGGAAGAGGCTTCTGTGCAGCCTAGAAGCAACTTTTGGCCTCTTTGAGTAGGGAGTGCTGGGATCCAGGACCCAGAGAGTGGTACAAAAAGGGAGGGAATGGGCTTTGGGTGGGCACCGACCTCTGGCTCTATTCACTCTTTCCCCTGTGGCTGCAGACAGGGCAGAGGAAGGCCAGAGGGCCTCAGAGTGTGATCCTCAATGCAGCCACTTGGCATCACCTGGAAACTCATTAGAAATGCAGAATCACAGGCCCCACTGCAGACTTTGTGAGTCAGGTCTGCTTTTTTTTTTTTTTTTTTTGAGATGGACTCTTGCTCTGTCACCCAGGCTGGAGTGCAGTGGCGTGATCTCGGCTCACTGCAACCTCTGCCTCCCGGGTTCAAGCAATTCTCCTGCCTCAGCCTCCTGAGTAGCTGGGGTTACAGGCGTATGCCTCCACGCCCCGTCAATTTTTGTATTTTTAGTAGAGACGAGGTTTCACCATGTTGGCCAGGCTGGTCTCAAACTCTTTTTTTTTTTTTTTTTTTTTTTTTTTGAGACGGAGTCTCGCTCTGTCGCCCAGGCTGGAGTGCAGTGGCGCAATCTCGGCTCACTGCAAGCTCCGCCTCCCGGGTCCACGCCATTCTCCTGCCTCAGCCTCTCCGAGTAGCTGGGACCACAGGGGCCCGCCACCACGCCCGGCTAATTTTTTTTGTATTTTTAGTAGAGACGGGGTTTCACCGTGGTCTCGATCTCCTGACCTCGTGATCCGCCCGCTTCGGCCTCCCAAAGTGCTAGGATTACAAGCGTGAGCCACCGCGCCCGGCCAGGTCTCAAACTCTTGACCTCAGGCGATCCGTCCGCCTCGGCCTCCCAAAGTGCTGGGATTACAGACGTGAGCCACCGTGCCCGGTCAGATCTGCATTTTAACAAGATTCCCAGGTATTTCATGGCCTTTGGAGAAACACTGCTCTAAGGGCCCTAGCTTAATCCCCTCTTTTGGTAAATCAAGAGACTGAGGCTGCCTGAAACACAGGGCAGGAAGAGGGGCCTGGCCTGGGGCTGGGTTGCCCAGGTCTGAGAGTGTCCTTCTAGGCACCTTGCTATTCTCTAGGGTAAACACGCGCCACAGCAAATTTCAGAGAAAACACCTTTCGAGTAACTCAGATTGAGAGGGGCCTGGAGTAAGAGATTTACAGCAAGCGATCCAAGGAAGAGAATTCCATGAAGTCATGGGCAAGGTAATTAAAGGAAAATTAAATTAAAGTGTTTTTTTCTGAATTGAAGGAAAGTGATAACAAGTCACTCCACAAGCAAACTTGAGGGAGGGTTGAGGAACTCTTGTTTTTCATTTTGTTTCTGAGGCCAATGCAAATGAGCTGGAGTAGACTCTTCCATAGCCCACTGAATTGTCCTTTTTTGTTTTTGTTCTTGTTTTCTGCATTCCTTCAGCCTTCCTCCTTTTTCCTCAGTATATTTTAGTTCCCAAACCTTTCTGATCCATGTGGCCCTTCACTCCCCTGCTTTTGGTTTTCTCAAATCATTCACTGAGCTCCAAAGAATATAAAAAAGATAAGTTGACAGAACAATTTTTTTCTTTTTTATTTTTTTTTTTGAGACAGGGCCTCACCGTTCACCCAAGCTGGAGCACAGTGGTGCCACCGCTGCACACTGCAGCTTCCACCTCTTGGGTTCAAGTGATCCTCCCACCTCAGCTGCCCGAGTAGCTGGGCCTACAGACATGTGCCGCCATGCTCAGCTAATTATATTTTTATTAGTAGAGGTAGGCTCTCACTATGCTGCTCAGGCTGGTCTTGAACTCCTGAGCTCAAGGGATCCTCCCTCCTCGCCCTCCCAAAGTGCTGGGATTATAGGCATGAGCCACCAGGTCTGGCCAGAACAAAGTTTAAAAATATGGTCAGCAAATATGTCCTAAGAATATTAGGCATTGGCTGGATGCAGTGGCTCACGCCTGTAATCCCAGCACTTTGGGAGGCTGAGGCGGGCGGATCACCTAAGGTCAGGAGTTCGAGACCAGCCTGGCCAACATGGTGAAACCCCGTCTCTACTAAAAATACAAAAATTAGCCAGGCATGGTGGTTGGCCCCTGTAGTCCTAGTTACTTGGGAGGCTGAGGCAGGAGAATTGCTTGAACCCGGGAAGTAGAGGTTGCAGTGAGCCGAGATCATGCCGTTGCACTCCAGCGTTGACGACAGAGTGAGACTCCATCTCAAAAAAAAAAAAAAAAAAAAAAAAGAAAAGAAAAAAAGAGTTGCATTTTGATTTTATAAGTTCCCTTCAGCCAGCTACAGTTACCAACATGTTGCCAGTTGTGTTTCAGTTCTGCCTAGCCCATCTTCTCATCTCTATTGCTCACTTATCTTTTCTTTTTCCTCCTACCCTCCCTCTTTTCTTTCCCTTTCTTTCTCCCTTTCTCTCCTCTCTTTCTTTCTTGCTTGTGTTTATTAAAGCATATTCCAGACATCATGTCATTTAACTCACTTCCTACAGAGTTTCCTTGAGGCAGGGCCACAAGAGAATGTATGTAGGCTGGGGAAATGATCTCTTATGATTATGTTCTTGACCAAAATATGGAATTTGTGTTACTGAGATAAGAAACAATAAAGAATTTCCAAAACCTCTTCATAATACCACAGATATTGTGGACTTTATTTTCTATCTGTATGTCTTCCCCCTAGAGTCTTTCAGGGGTGTCTATGAGAACTTTTTCATCTTCCTTTACTATTAAACTAGTTACAGAATAACAGAGACTTTGGATGATTACACATCTAAAAAGTGGTGAATATTCTCTTTCTGTTGGTGAAAAGGATTCTCAGGGCGTCAGTTTTGAAGTTAAAATTTGACAATGGAAAATTTGCAGAGATCTTCTATGACAAGAAACCAAACATATCACTGCCTCCCCCCAACCCCTCGCCCAGGCAAACTCCTGAAGCTGATTGTTGTAATGGTTTTAAAGGCACTTAGGATGAGGACCTAGATCTGAAGCACGGTGCACAGTTGTTTACTGTTCACACAAGTCAGATCTATGAAGAATCAAGTAATTTGGAGGTTTGGTTACTCTCCATTAGTAAATATCATCAAACTAAATTTGGGTAAAATGCCCTCTAAATAAGTCAAGTACACAGGAGCTTTGAATGAGGGAATTAATTATAGCTGGTGTCCAAGGAAAAAGAATCCCATTGTGGCATGGAGAATGTAATTAATGGGAGGTAAGTGCCAACAAATCACTCCTTAAAATATTAATGCTATCAAAGAACAGCTGGATAATGAGAGAAACTTGACCCTTGGGGGACCAGCAAAGGTTGCTGCTGCTGCAGAACTTTATGCAGTTATGATGTAATGAAATTCCTCTAAATTTTAACAAAAACTAATATTAAAAGGTGTGTTCTGGGAAAGTTATTAGCAGTAAACATGTCATAATTTTTATCATCTGATGATAATCATTATATCTCATTTTTGCTGTGTTTCTAAGTGACATTTTCCTGTAATTGCTCAGGATATGTATATATATAATTGAAACAACACTCCTGAAAAACAACTAGAGTTAAAAAAAAGATTAAGTCTGGCAAGAACTTTTTTTTGTAAATGAAAAACCCAATATCTAAGAAATTTCTGCAAAACAATTTCCCATATGCTTAAACTATTCAACTAAAAAACTGTTTCATTTTTTGTTATTGAAAGCTCCAACTTGTTTTTACTTAATAGCTTCGTATTGTCCTAAGAAATATGTAATTCTAAGAGAGCAATAAAGTTAAGTATTCACACAGTCCCACTTAAAGTGTGAAATGTTGGACATGTATTTTCAGCAGCCACATAACTTAAAGCTAATCCCAATACCTAAAATTAGAAATCAGAAGTAATTATTTAACTGAAGTACACTTTAACTTAGATTTAAAAAAATCTTTTTAATGGGAGATTTTTAAAAAAGTTTCTCCGGAATCGACTCAGTTCATCAGGAAGCTGCGAGAGTGAAAAATGCGTTTGACCGCGCACCTTGTGTCGCTGGAGCTGAGAACACTTTGTTCCTTTTGTTTCACTCAACTTGCCGACACCTAACTCAGGGACACGGGTATGCAGCGTGTTTGACAAATAAGCCGAGATACACCGAACATATTCACACATACCAATAGACGATGATTGGAAGTTCAGGATGCAGTCAAAATAAATGCTTGCGTTTGGCCCAGGTTTCACATAACACCAGTTTCATAAGGCACTTAGGCCGCTAACGGAGCAGTGCCCCTGAAAATAGCCCACAGGGGACACATCATTTAAATAAATGTGTTTCTTTCCCTGAACAGAAGTTCAGTTCTGCTCAATTATCATTAATTTTGCTCCTTTATTTCCTTTGCGGGCGTGAACGGAGAAGTCGTGCTCTTTGAGGTTTTGCGAGCTGGCCTTGGCTGGCAGAGGTGACCGGCAATCCCTCACTCGGCGGAAAAAGTGCGAGTGTGTGTGTGTGCTTGTGAAAATGTGCCGTTCCTCCCAGAAAAAGTGGAAACGTAGGTGGAAAGCTCAGCACATGTTGGCGACACCTGAAAACCATGCTCTCGTCCTGAACCTTTAGAAGCGGTATCCCAGGAACGAGTCTGAGTCTGTGCAACAGGGCACAGATGATTAGACAAACTTCAATGACTGCACCGCATTCGTGCATTATATCCATTGAAAAGTAAATCCAGCGTCTCCACTCGCGCGCCCACGTGCGTGGATAAACGCGGGAATTCGGCAGCCCTCAACGTCACTCGGCAGAGATTTCCGGACTGTGAGAGATTTGGGGTGTGTGGCGGGGGAGGGGAGAGTCTGATACCTTCAGGTTGAGAGTCAAGTCCTGGGGGAGCTGCATGGGCGGGGGTGGCCGGGGAGAGGCGGAGGATGGAGCGCGAACCAGAAAGCGCAGAGGACCCTCAGCCCGCGCCGCACCCGCTGTGATTAGCTCCAGCGGCGCGACCCGGGAGGGCGGACTCTTTCTTAACCCTCATTGTCTCCTCCTCCCTCTTCCTTTTTAAAGGACGCCTTGCGGGCAGAGCTGTCAGCAACCCCGCGGCCGTTTGTACTTGGCCGCGGCGGAGCTGATTTCTCCTCCTGTGACAGATAGGGGCGGGGGCTGAGCGGCCGCCTGTCCGGGGTACTCGCACGTGGGGAACCAATTCTTTTCTTCCGGCTCCTCTCGGGACCCGGCGATCGCCACAAGTTGGGACTCTGTGCGGCGCTGGAGTTGGCAGCCCCGGGCGCGATGGCTCCCTTGAGGAGTGGGGAGGGAGGTGGCCGGGGGGCTGGCGCGCCCCTCGCGCGGGGAGCGCTATGAGCCGGGCAAAGGGCGGCAGCGACTGCCCCAGCAATTGCCTCTGCCGGCGCCTCCCGCGGGCCCTCGCCAACTCGCCCCGCGCACCATGCTGACTCCCGGCCTGCGGAACTCGTAGTGCAGCCCCTGTCGCCTCCCCGGCCCCTGCTATCCCACGCAGGACTGGCTTCGGCCGCCGGGGCCAGCCGCTTGCGACGTGTCCCTGGGGAGGCGGAATCGCTGTGCGCCCTGAGCCCGGGCTCAGCCCTTCGCTTTCCAGCTGCGTCCTGCTCCCGGCCGCCCAGGGAGCCCAGTGGCAATGAGGAAACTGCTGGCGCTTTGCCTTCTCCTTGGCTGGCTGCGCTGGGGCCCGGCGGGCGCCCAGCAGTCCGGAGAGTACTGCCACGGCTGGGTGGACGTGCAGGGCAACTACCACGAGGGCTTCCAGTGTCCAGAGGACTTCGACACGCTGGACGCTACCATCTGTTGCGGCTCCTGCGCGCTCCGCTACTGTTGCGCCGCGGCCGACGCCAGGCTGGAGCAGGGCGGCTGCACCAACGACCGCGGCGAACTGGAGCACCCAGGCATCACCGCGCGTAAGTGCGGGGCTTACGGGGACATATCCCCGCCCGCCTAACGGCGGCGGCTGCATGTGTGCGCGGGAGGATGCAAAGACCCAGGAAGGTCTGTGCGCCTTCCTGGGTCTGTGCGCCAGTGGGACGCGGCCGGGTGGGGGGAATCAAGGGATGAGTGGGTGGTCGCGTTTCAGATGATGGTCCTCTATTCATTTGCAGTCCCGCTTCCCGCCACTTGCGGTCTCTGCGGGTCGGCCCAAGGGAAAGTTTGCCAGGGACAGTGAGGAGCGCGGGGCTTGTGCCTGGTGGCCCGGGGGAAGACAGCTGGAGCTCCTGGGAGAAGGGTCGTGCGGGTAAAGCCAGGGTAGACTTGGGTTCTGGTGGAGGGGCCGAGGGTGTCCCATTGCGCGCCCTTGTCACTTCGGGAGCTTCGGGAAGTGCCGAATGCAGAGAATCGCGACTCTTGTCGCTCGCTCATTTGCAGCCCTTCAGGGCTAAGAAACCCCAGTCACTTTTTTTTTCTGTCCTATGATAGCGTTTCTAAGCCACGGCCCCGTTCTGCAGACTTCCTTTCAATTCTCTGCATCGAATTACCCTCTCCGGCCCACCCCCTATTGTCACGCCTTTCAGAAATGCCCAGGTCTTCGAGGTGGAGATTTAGAAACATGGGTCGAAGGGGCTTCCCCGCCCCCTATTCTCACGTCGGAAAACACGGGTCAAATTTCCGCTCACTTCAGAGCCGAATAAATCACGACCCCAGCAGAGAAAATTTACACCTTGAAAAAAAGTTTTCCACCTGAATCGGAACATCAGGGAAACGCTTTAGAGCTTGAGGCGAGGATTTTATGGCCGGGGAAACCGGAGAAGCGGGCGGAGCTGAGAGCGGGAGACACCCCAGGACTCCAGAGAGCCAAGGTCTGGAGCCGGCAAGAGAAGGTCTCCGGGAAAGGGAGGAGAGGCTGGAGAGATCATTAAGGGTTCCCCAACGACCCCTCCCTGCAAACTGGTAACCCAGAGGACAGAGGAGTCTGCCTCCATTAGTGCTCCACTAGAGGGTGAATGTTGGGGGTCAACATTTCCAATCTAGAGGATTCGGGAAGTAGTTTCTGGAGAAAAGATGCTCAGCTGAAAGGGAAATCTAGGCCGTCCTGGCCTGTTAGAAAAATGCAGACTCTTCCCCACAGCTTCCCTTGCTCACCCTGAGGGACCCAGCTGCCCTCTGGGAGTAAGTGCAATTGTCCAGTCTGCAGCAGGGGCTCCCTCTGCGCTCCCTACTCGGCTCGGATGCCAGAGGACAGCAAAAGGGAGAGGCAGTCTCCACACTCACTGAGTCTGGGATCAGGCAAACCCTGATGGACCTTGGCTGTCACTTGCCGCGGTGTAACTTGGGCAAGTTACTTAACTGCTCTGGATACCTCTTCTCAGTTCTAGAGTGGGCATATTGCTCTCAAAGGAGTTAAGTTGTTGGTGACGTGGGAGTGTATGAATGCTGGAGCGCAGGGCTCAGTAAATGGTAGTTACTTACCTTTGCCTTGCCTTGCACACTGGTGCTAGTAAACAGGGGAGAATGGGAGGGACACAGAAGAGCTTATGCCTAGTGGCCCACAAATAGTTGATAATTACCTGTCCCTCACTGGCTCTGTCTGTGGGAAGGCACAAACTTCTCTGATCTATTTCCACATCTGGAAAACGGAGCTTATCATGTCCATCTCACAGGGTCTCCATGAGACTTTAATCAGATAATGAATAAGAAAGAGCCAGGCACACAGTATGGACTTAGTCAATGCAGGTTTTCTTTCTTCTACCTGTAAGGTGGAGGCTGCGTCCTAGCGCGGCTCTATCAGGGGAGAGACCTGGAGAATTGCCCAAGGGGATGCCTCTGGGCTTGGAAATTTGATGTCTGCCTTGTAGAGAGAGAAGGGGAAATTGGAATTTGCTCTGTTTGAGGGATGCTTTTATAGAAAGTCTGGGCCGTGGACACCAAGAATTGCCTCGTGATCTACCTAAAGTTCAGTCTGACTTCCCAGGCTTGGATGGGAATTGAGAGGCACGGCAGCTGGAGTGGGTATTCCAAATCTTTCCTGGAAAGAAGCAGCCAGAGCTGGCAATTTGTGGTGTATGGTAGGAGACACAGTAGATTGGGGCCCTCTGTGAATTTCTTTATACTGTTCTTTCTGGAGTCTCATAAAATCCTGGGTCTGTGTGTAGAGGAGAAGCTCATTTAATAGGCCTGGCTCTCTTTGCTTAGACTGGAGATTCTTGAATGGGAGATGGATTGCCAGCCTAAGAGAGGGGTCACATCTCTTACTGCTCACCATGATCAAACTACTAAAACCTGCATTTAAACCTAGAATTATTTTAACCCCTAAAACTCACCCTTTCCCTCCAGTGCCTGAATAGGAGAAGAGATTCCGTTTTTTTTTTCTGACTTCCAGATGTGCAATATGATGGTTAATTGCTAACAGAGGCTACGGTATCCATTTGCTTTCTCCCTGCTAGGAGTAGCAAGAATATTCCACCATCACGGTTTGCATTGCATTTTGGAGGTTACCATTAACAAGCTCTGAAAAACTGAGCTGACAACAGTGATAGTACTGAGTCTCCCACCTCTCAACCCTCAGCTGCCCAAGCAGAGTCTGGGAGATCCTCATCCGAGCATCTGTTTATGTCTGTTTTTGCCTTTTAGAGCCTGTCTACGTCCCCTTTCTCATCGTCGGCTCCATCTTCATTGCGTTCATCATCCTGGGTTCTGTAGTGGCTATTTATTGTTGCACCTGTTTGAGACCCAAGGAGCCCTCGCAGCAGCCAATCCGCTTCTCACTCCGCAGCTATCAGACAGAGACCCTGCCCATGATCCTGACCTCTACCAGCCCCAGGGCACCCTCCCGGCAGTCCAGCACAGCCACGAGCTCCAGCTCCACAGGCGGCTCCATCCGCAGGTTCTCCTTTGCGAGGGCTGAGCCGGGCTGCCTGGTGCCCTCACCGCCCCCGCCATACACCACGAGCCACTCAATCCACCTGGCTCAGCCATCTGGTTTCCTGGTGTCACCCCAGTATTTCGCTTACCCCCTCCAGCAGGAGCCCCCGCTGCCAGGGAAGAGCTGTCCAGACTTCAGCTCCAGTTGACACGCCCAGGCCATGAATCCACAACTCAGTCAAATGGCAGACAGGTGGAGCCCTGCTGCCATTGCCACATGCAATTCTGAGAAAATTTCCCTTGTAACTGATCGGTGTCATAGAGGAGCATGCTAGGGGAAAATACAGCACCTTCTAATTTGAGAGTTTCTGGCTCCAATCACAGAAAGGCTAAACCAGAGAACTGTTTTCTAGTTTTGCAAACATGTGATCATTATATTTCAATTTATGCTACTTTTATTCAAACTATGCAGCAGTTTGACTTTAAAGTTGCAAACTGGCTGAAAATGTTTTACTGGACATTCAGCTATACTGCTTAGAAAAGGGCTGCATGTTTCTTTTTCATATAAGTTGTTCATTGAGTTATGATAGAAATATATTCATAAATAAGCAAAGAAAAATACCTAATTGTAATTATCAAAGGTTAACTTAAAAAATTAACTATTAGGTAAACTTCAGGGGGCAGTGAACAATCTATTTATGATTTCGGGAGTAACCTAACCATGAATATTAGCATAATGAGAACATTTACTTTTTAAATAAATAATTAAATTTTGTTTATGAGTTTTTCCAGAATACAAGGTTTCAATAATCACATGAGGAGTTTAAAGTTTTAAATATATACTCAGACATTCATTGTAACACACAGAGTCTATGTAAAATCATCTCCCCCACTCACTGGAGGGAGTATTTATTGCAGACTTTTTGTTCAGCAACGTTTAGTGTTTCAGTGAAAGTTGGACAGTTGGGGCTTAAAACATTTATTTGTAAAATGAGCTATGTACAAATGTAAATATTTGTAATTTAATGTATTTACCACATTGACTGTACTAATTATTTAGTAGTCATACTGTAATTTTTATGTTAATAACTGTGGAGTTCAAAGTCTAGCTATTGGTATAATCATCTAATATTATATATATCTCCAGTGCCACTGAATTTTATGTCTGATGACTATATATTTGGGCATATATCTTGTTGGATTAGAATAAATAAAATACTTTATGTTTTCATGAACTCTATTGAAATTTTAAAGTGATTCATTTTATCTCTTTAGCGATGTTTTTGCTATTCAGTAAAAGGAAATGTCTTTAACACATACTTCATATTTTAAAATTAAAAAAAAATTCCATATCAGGGCTCGTGAAAGCAGCAAAGGAAGTGAATTTTTATGGAGGTCTCAGTCTACAGCCCTCTGATGTGTTTGGCCTATGGAGAATTCATCATTGGGACATTTCTCATAAGAATCTGGATTTCTGGCTTCTCGTGACATGGAGGACGTGGCACCAGGGGTCCTGCACTGCCTTGGGGTCAGGTCAGTCCTCTTCAGACAGGACACCTGCCATTTGCCAGCCTCCTGCCTGGTCTCCCCACCTGGCCCATCTATTTTTTGCTATGCTACCTACCTGGCCCCTGCAGGTGTGGTTTGAAAGCCCAGATTTATAGGAATTCATGCTATCATATGTCACTTTCAGTTTCCAAACACAACTAGTTAGAGGCAGAATTCTGTCCTAAGAGAGTTGTTTGGCCTTGTCTCTTCGTTTTCTAGTTAAGGAAACAAGTTCAAAGACATTAGGCCTCTGCTCAGTCTAAAGGCAGAGGGGTTCTGACTTCCAGTCTCCTGCTTTATCTTGTTGTATCTAAAAGTGGCCTGACTTCCAGGTAACCCAAATTGCTCAAAATAATTAAGGAAAGAAACAGCTGCATGTAAAAGGATGGACATTTATACACATGCTCTTTGGTGCACTCCTATACCATTAGACTAGTTTTATTTATGTTTGTGGTATATTGGTCCTTTTAATGGTTTTAAGGTTACCTTATTAAAGCTCTTATTATGAGCCAAGCATCAATGTGTATTAACTTATTTTATGCTCTAAACAACCCCAACAGAAAAGTATTACAATTCCCATTTTAAAGATTTGAAAGCTGAGGCACAAAGGAATGAAGCAACTTGCCCAAGTTCCTGCAGCTAGTCTGTACTGGAGTTGACATGCATAAACAAACAGATCCGAACAGCAACGGAAGACCTGCTTTGAGATTTTGATGGTTCTGTGCACAAAATTCATCGGAGATTTTAAGAGCATAAGCCTAAGCTTCAAAGGCAGTGTTTCTCAGCCCCTTTGGACCCCAAAATGAGCTCTCCTTAGAACAAATATTCTGTGACATCCCTTTATCAGTCCTAAAATGAAATTTATAGATAACTCACTACACACATAATTTTAAAAAATCAATACCATGCCCCAATGGTAAACAGAAAGAAGAAAGAAAGGGAAGTAACTAATTTCTAAATGTAAAGGTTTGGGCAGACTTAAAAAAGACAGATGCTAACCCCTTATTCAAAATCACCATGATGTGACAGCTTCAAATCCAGACGGATGCAGTTGGTAATTCTGGCAACTCAGATAAACACAATCACACTGATGTCATTAATGTGATTTTTCCCAGCAAAGTTTGATCATCCTTTGATTTGCACAGTGGCTGTATATCTGAAGAATTTAGTGTATACTAGGGCAGTGCAACAAATATAGGTAAAATGGGATTACGTTTTTTTTTCACCAGTAGTAATGGTGGACATTCCAAAGTCATGCTGATGGACATCAAGTCTTTGTTGTGCGGGCTGCTCTGCGCATTGTAGGATCTTGGTTACAACTAAGTCCCCCTCAGTGAATGCCAGTAGCACAGCCACCTCCGCCCCAACACTCTAATGCTGAAGATTCCCCCATGCAATTCCACCACGTCCCCTAGAGGGTGGAACTATCCCCACTGAATACCATCTAGTTGCCAGATTTCTCTAGTAGCTGTACTTTTGTCATCCCTTTGGAGAACAGTTTATGTCCATTAGACAAGTTAATGCTAAGGAATCATAGAGAGTTCACATCTGCAGATTTCCCTTCCTGAGCAGGATGCCACAGTCAATTTAACTGGCCATAAATTGTTTAAAATTAGAGAGATGTAGTGTACCTCATTGCACTATGGCATTCAGTGATACTAGATCAAATCATATCACCAAGTAATTAGTGATATGCAGTACATGCCTTTGACCTTCTCTCTGGAAGCCATGTAGCTGATATTATTATTCACAATTTTAGGTAAAAAGCCTATCCTGTGGCAGATTTCTAGATATTGCCCCATTCAACAATTCTTTGCTGAACACCACTTATGGGTCAGGTGCTGAGATGAATGAAAGATGATTAAAATGCACCTCCAACTCAAGGAGCCACTATCTACTACAGGCTCCAGCATCATGACAAAGACAAATACTTGTGATAAAATGTTATAGATGCTTTATAAAAGAAGCATGTTATCTTTTTCTGCTCTTTGTGGTAACTGCAATTACAGGGGAGTGCAGGATACCCTGGCAGCACTTACAAAGGACACCGTTCATCCTGGAGGTGTTGACATTGGACCTGAGCCTTGAAAGACATGTAGAACTTGAATGAAGAAGACAGGGCAGAGAAAGAAAGAAAAGGGGGCTGGAAATAAGGGAAAAAATATATCAGGCAGAGTAAAGAATTCATAGAGAGGCACGGAAGCACCCATCCATGAGCCTGAAAGAACAAGGAACATTTAAGAACCCAGAAGAAGGCCGGGTGCTGTGGCTCATGCCTGTAGTTCCTGCACTTTGGGAGGCAGAGGTGGGTGGATCACAAGGTCAGGAGACTGAGACCATCCTGGCCAACATGGTGAAACCTCGTCTGTACTAAAATACAAAAAATTAACCGGGCGTGGTGGCGCGCGCCTGTAGTCCCAGCTACTCGGGAGGCTGAGGCAGGAGAATGGCATGAACCCGGGAGGTGGAGCTTGCACTGAGCTGAGATTGCACCACTGCACTCCAGACTGGGCGACAGAGCGAGACTCCATCTCAAAAACAAAAACAATTGAGAAGAAGAGTGAGGCTGGAGAGAGAAGCAGGGGCAGATTAGAGATCTTGAACACCATGGTATTTGAATAGATGTCAAATGCAAGAGGGAGTCTGGAAGGATTTTACAGGGGAGGGGATGGGATCATATCTCCATTTTAGAAAGATTAGGCTGCAAAGATCAAATAAAATCTTTTGGAATTTCCAAGGAGCTGCTCATCACAAGCTGCTAAACCACCAAACTACAGGGGAAACCTGTCTGCTTTTGCTTTCAGAAAGAATTTGAATCCAACATCCTCATACCACGATTATTGTGAAAAATAGAAGTTCTGCATTTTGAAAGGTCGTTATGCCAATAATGGATAACATTTATTAAGCACCATGTGTGTCCCAAGTGCTTTATGAATTGTATCACTGAATCTTCACAACCCTGAAGAAGGGATTATCATCATGCCTATCCTGCAGATGAAGAAATCAAGTCGAGCAAGGACGGACAATACCATAGGGCACAGATTTGAACCCAGGTGGTCTACTTTGAAATTCTACATTCTGTGTGACATTAGGCCTAGGAGGTCTAATTTTGTGAGGAAAACAAAAATATCCAATGTACTTTTCAGAAAATCTACTGGGGAAAAAGTGATCAATTGCATCATATTATACATATCCTATTGATATCAGGGGATTGTAAGTCAAGGAGAGCTTATGCTGCATTATGAGAATGTGGAATAAAATGAAGCATGAATAAAAACACTAGATGATAAACATTTCTCCCTTTACACATGAGAAATGGGATTCCAGAGGGTGATTGAGCATGGATTTCGAAGCTGTAATGCTTGGGTTAGTTTTCTGGCTGTCACTTAAAAGTGGAGTGACTTTGGGCCACTTAAATTCACTGTCTCAGTTTTCTCATTTGTAAAATAGACACATTAGTACTACCTTTTTGCTTATGGTTGCCTCGAGAAGAAAGAAGTTACAGACACTGTCCCAGGTCACTTGCATTCTAGTGGGCAGAAAGCTGTGTAGTAAGGATAAATAACAGAAAGCAGATGAAATACTTTAGAATAAAAATGAAAGGCTAAGTACTGCGGGAGGGCAGATGTCGATTAGGGGTGAGGAACAGAGAAAATGGTCCTACAGTTTGATCGAGTAAGTCCTTGATAACCCATGGGCCCTTTTGGTAGTTGGCCAACTTCCTGCTATTGTCTGGAGTAGGGCATCCTCTCAACCTGTTGAGTACTCATGGTCTGTACATTTCTTTCATCATCTGCTTTAGAGAGCACATTTGCAGCCAGGTGTGGTGGCAGGCGCCTGTAATCCCAGCTACTTGGGAAGCTGAGGCAGGGGAATCGCTTGAACCTAGGAAGCAGAGGTTGCAGTGAACTGAGGTCGCGCCATTGCACTCCAGCCTGTGTGTCACAGTGAGACTCTGTCTCAGAAACAAACAAAAAAATAACTGCTCCTTGGAGACAAATTTAAAATAAATGTGCTTTTCTAACCAAAAAGAAGCACATTTGACATAGTAAATTTGCTTTAAAATGGTTATGTTCCAAAGTGAACAGACTGTACACTTGTCCAAATGGATAATTCCTTATTTTCCCCACCTGTTTTATTTTTCTGATTATTAGCTACTTCTCATGGCGGAGAATTTACCAGGTTGACTTGAATCCACGGGAAATTTTCTAAAATGAGATAATCAAAAAACTTCCTGAAAGTAGATACGGTCACAACCAGGAATTTGACAAATTTCACTGAGTTGGGATCATTTTACCTTTGCATAATCTAAAACATTTATTTAGTATACGTTCAGGAAAACTAATAATTTACAGGCATGTTAAACTATTAAGGGAACAAACTGTTAACATATTTTTATATGTACATGGCTATTTTAAAATTGCAATTAAACAGTGGTTAATGAAATTATTCTGACAGGAAATCCTTATTTAAATTGCTAGTTTCATGACTTGAAAGTAATAAAAACTGAATGGCAAGAGGTATTTCATATTTTCCAACAAATTTTATTAGCCTATTCATGAAATTATCCAGGTTAGGAAGACCTTTCTTCATTAAAGTGAGGTAGTTCTGTGTTACTGAAATGAAAACTTTAGAGATGCCCTATGCATACAAAAACAAAATTTAAATGGAGGTGACATATTGAATTTATGGAAATGTATTTCCAGTTTGCTTTTTGCTTATGGTAGTATTAGAAGGCATCTTAAAATACAGGTCAGTGGAAGCACGTGCTTATTTTAAGGAGAATGGAGTTGAATGTGAAAATTATTTGATAGAATTCAGAGGTAACATATCCATGAACTGTTTTGCTGCGGTTTTGCATGGAGGTCCCCACCCAATTGTCGTCCCTGGGAAGACTGTGGGAGAGGACATGGGGCTCCAGGCAGCTAAGCACGCATGGCCTCAGTCTAATAAAATCAGATACTCCTCAAATTGCCTCTCTAGTGCCTCTTTGAGAACTAATCCTATTCTAGTAATTAACCTAGTTGTATCTTCAGTTGTTTCTCTTTTTAATAAGGACACTTATTTTTGCTGAAGTGATTGTTCTCATTCCCGATGCTGTCTATACTTTCGTCTCATGTGCTCAATTTTATTATTTTCTGGTTACTGCCTTCAAATGTTATTGGCTAAACTTGAGCACTTTCTCATGAACCTAAAACAGTTTAGTTGGTTTAGAAAACAAATTCATCCAACATAAAACATTGAAACCACGAATTAGCTGTTTACTTGCAAGCTGATTTAAATATGCAACAGGGACAATCCTGGGAGGCTTTTCGTACTGAAGTGACAAAATACAGTAATTTTATTAAAAAATTCTGCTAATTATAAAAACTACCCATCTTACCAAACTAGAGTTAATACACTCCATTTCATGTTTGATTTAGCTGGATTAAAATGAAGGGATATTTTATAAATCACTGGGATACACCTTCTCAGACTAGTTACTGCTGGATTTGAAGGTTTTAGAAAGCAATATAATTTCTAGAACTAGCAATCAAAACTTCAACAATTTTAATTAATGGTAAAGTTTATTTCATTTTTAATAACAATTAGAGGACAAAATGTTTAAAATTTGCAGTTTAAAACATGCACATTCACAAAAGGCCAATGACACATAACACTGCATAGAAATAATATTACTCAATTTTAATAACTATAAAACACAGTGCATCAAACATCAAGATAAACAAACCTGAGAAAACTACTATAACCACAGATTCAATACTCTCCACTCATGCAGCTTCACAATTTCTACAGCAGTTTCAGCAGGAATGGTTTTTCAGGGAGCTGAAAATACTACTTTATCTTTAACGCAAAACTGCAGTTTTCTGTAGTAGCTGCCTTCCAAGGCTGCCCTGTTTTTTTTAACTTAATAAACTTGAAAATGTAAAAAATGACGAGTAAAGTAGTTAAACAACAGATAGTATTTACTGCATTTATGGCTTCCATTTAGAACCATGAAACATAAAAATATTATTTTTAACGATTCTGCTCACATCTTTGCAAGAACAGATTAACCTGTGGAAAGTTGCTGTTAATTCAAAGTAAGCAAATATGAAATCTAGTTTTCCTACTTAAGGGAGATTTACTTGCTGAGAAGTTTTGGGAGCTTTATTAAGAAAAGTTCTTAGAGGCAAGCTAAACAAAAGATTCAATTAAATTTGTTAAAATTTCTTTGTAAAATAATCTACTTATTGAAAAACTTGTGCAGAGGACCAATTAATTTGTCTACTGAATATTAAATTCCAGGTAGGCCATGATAGAACTTTACAAGGCAGAAATAAACATCAAGATTTACAGCAATAGCCATGCATTGGCCTGGATCACTTTAAATATGAATTCATGCAAACCATAAACCTATCAAAAACACAGCTGTTCTCATACAGAAAGTAAATCAAGACGAAATATGGAAAACATTTATTTCCTTTCCTTCAAAATTTCACTGACATTCCACTTTAATAGCTGTTGAAGGTTAATTAAAATGCAGCAAAGTGTAACTACGTTACACAAGTGACTTCAGTTATTTTAATGTGAGAAAAATCAGACTATGGTATCTTACGAGTCATTATAGAAATGTTCATCATTAAAAAGCATTTGTTAGGCACTGAACTGCATGGTGTTACCTTAAGTCATTTACAAAAAGAATTCCTGGTCCATGTGATGTGAATGGGCTGGGCGTTTTCTCCACAAATTTTGTAGATGACTATTTATAAGATTATACACTTAATAGGTTTTAAAACCAGGAACTATCAAAGGGCAACTGCACAAAAATAAACACGATTATTCAGCTTTGTAATAATTATGACATTGTCATAATTTTAAAACTATGAATAATACAATCTATTACTTTCTGACTAGCATTCATTTCCTGAAAAAACATTTTAAATGACAAGTTGTAAGTGTTGTACAGTGCACGCAATGCAAAACAAATTATCATGTGACTTTCACATTGGATATTTAGAATGCTGAACGGCAAAATTAAAGTATAAAATTTAATGATCAGAATGCTGATTGATTTCCATAATTCATTTCCCCTCTGGAAATTAAAGAGGAATCACTGATTCCATTTAATGACCATACAATTCATGTAAATGGCTAACATTACTTAGCAGAATACACATTCACCTGACTTGATTAGAAAAAGTTTTCCAAGCAACACTGCTGAAGCAGTCTCACATTAGAGCACAGAGTGGAGGTGGGAGGATGGGAAGTACATATATCATTTAAAATTTACAACGTTCCTGAGAAACACTGTTTTCCTGCTAATAATTTCTACAATATAACATCTTTCTGGGTGTGAGACACCAATATATTTTTACATGTATATATAAAACATTGAGAAAGTCCATGCTCAATACCACTGTGTACTATTCCACAGTAAAGAAGCAACTTCCAGTTTTCAATGCTAAATGAATGAGGATTTTCTATTGTAAGTCGTATTTTCTGAATTGTAAACATTGTAAAGCAACTGTGTTAGCATTTGCCAGAGTCCATATAAGGAACTTTTTAATTGAAGAGTACGTGCACTTTATTTCAAAAAAACACATGTTAAAAGTCACTTCGACTGTTTATTTCAATCCTGGTAAAACCATGTGACTTTTTTCCAGTTAAGGAAGGTTCAAAAAATCAGACTATTTTCTCTAATCTAACACTGTAAAGTCACTGCAACTGCAATGCTATATTTTAAGTTTCACCAAGAAGGTCACTCCCTGTCCTTCAAACCCCAAGTCTCACTCAGGAAGCAAAGAGACTGACAATGTCAATAATTCAAAAACAGGACGATGGGACAAAGAGGCTCAATTTAGTCACATTTCAGATCATGTTACACATTATCAACCATAAGTATTCTTCTCACGTTTAAGAGCTCCACAGAAACAATCCATGTTTCAAGATGAAAATAAAACTTACATTTTTAAGTCAGAAAATCCAGTTCTATTATATCCATAATGTTTTTATATTCAAATTCTGCAGAAGGGTGCCACTGATGAAGTGAGGGCAAACAGAAGCAGCTCTTCTCTATTAACAGAATTAAACACTATAAAGTGTTTCTCTGGAGGGGTGCATTTCACTCTTGCTTTCTTATTTTTTGTGGTTTGACCTCAGCTATCACCACTGGGAAGCCCAGGAAAAGCTGCTCTGAATATTCATTCATTGGACAGGTAAAGACTGGGACTTCAGAATTTTGAAGACAATCTTAGCCTCTTACACCTGTGGTCTTGCTAGATGTGTTGATTCATGACTCTCTTAATCTGTACCCCAAACAGGAAGGGCTTGGGAAGTAAAGTATGTAAACGTGTGTTCCCTTAAGGTTAGAATTATGTATATGTGTTATAACCTCTTACTTGTGGAAAATGGAGAGGCATACTGGTAACTAAGGAGCTACAAATACAGACAAGGAAATGACATATATCCTAATTCTAAATCTAGATTGAGAAAAAGGGTGAAAAGAATGTGAAACTATTAAACTCAAGAAGCGATCTGAAAAAAATCACCTCTTCTCAATTCTAGTTGACTTTTTTAAAAGAGAAAGTTCTACCTATTTTGCTGGTAAGTCCATGTAAAGGCAAGCAGGCTTTTGAGTAAAAGGCAAATAGTTTGCTTCAATCTCCGAAGTGTATCTGAAAACTAATTCCTTTTTTTCAAATGAAAGTATTATTTAAAAAATAGTGTAGAAAACTGGTGGTGGTTTTGAAACAGCCCCTTCATTTACTGTTGGTAGCAAAATAGCCATTTTCAGATGTCTTGTAAATGCTGAAAATAATTGAACTGAACACACATTTTAAAACTTACTAACAAAAGCTACTCATGATGAATGTGTCCTTTGACTGTAAAGTTATGGGCTTGAGTAAAATCGGCATTTTTTAAATGGGGAAAATGTACTACTTGTTTGTCCCAATAAGCAGCATGTGACGAATTTTGGGAACTATTTGATGAGTGAACTGTGAAATAATTTTCAGTCTTCAGTATAGGGGGCAGTCACCATAACACCGGGTGTGCTACACAAGACAGCAGGCATCTCTAGTGGGAACTGGAACACAGGACAAAAGCCCATGCATTTATCTGACATGTTATTCCAAATATTGCAACAGAAGCTTTGGAAATCCCACGTAAATATGTAGCATATGTTTCTTAAGAGGAAAAACTTTAAGACAAAATGACATCACTCAATCTACTGCATTAGCCAGATTTTTAGAAAAATCTAAATGATGATGAAACTTCATCAGAAATACCTGAAACATACAATTTGAAAAATCAGTGTCATAACAACAGAGTCACATTAACACGTGTGTCCTCTAACAAATAAACATGACAAACAGCAAAGAAGCATTTGTAAGGCCAAAGGTGCAACATCAGCGAATTTAGTAGCAAATGCCTTGAAATATTCATTTTTGTAAATCACTCTTATATTTGAAAAGTCAGGCATGCAGATCTTACAGCAGAACTGGAAGTAAACTTTCTCTTACATTTCTGGGCATATGACTACTGAACTAGAAAAACACTGAACCTCTTTGGCAAACACTTATCAAGACAATTTTTGACACAAATGCTTGTTAATGCCTCGTTTAGAGATTTTGCTCAGGAAGGTGAGTCAGTTCCTTAAGAATGCTGGTTTGTTTCAGCATATCCTGAAATCTAAGTCTGGATATCAAGAGTCCCTTTAACTAAATACCATTTAGAGTTTTTTAATGGTTGGTTACCTTGTGGTACAGCCAATAAATTGACAGTCAGTTACAGCCCCAGAGTAATGGCATAAGAATACTGACTTATTCTCCATTTAAGAAAGCACTCTGGCAAGATACCAGGTCATTTTCAATTTCCGTTTACAAAGACTTAGCAAATACCTTAAAAAAATCCAAAAGAGATGGTGTTACAGTACAGTTGCACAGTGCTTATGTCTATAGTATACATGAATCTGAATGTCCATCAGCGAGATGATGTCAGATCCACCTTTCCTCTCCATGGACCAGACTGGAATCGGTTAGCAGGCTGCGGTGACAACCTGGTAGCTCTCCTTAGAGAGGTAACAGAGCCTGCCTTTCAGGCTCACCCGTCACCATTCATCGGGCCTCTGTTTTGTGGTATCATATGCTCTTATCACTTCAGACTGTGAAACGATTCCATTTTCATCTTGAGAGAACGCATACCCATCTGTAGGTTAATGATAAAACAGAAATTCTCACAAAGGCACTGGAAACCACTGTTATTCTGACTTTTGGGTATTCATTTTCTAGCTTGGGGAACAAATGCAGCCTTCCCACCATCAAAAGCATGGAGACAATGATTTTTAACGCCTAGAAAAGATACAGACTTAACTTCAAAATAAAGAGTGGGATGATCATAGGTTGCCAGTTTAGATTCTAGGAATTTTTCTCCCTAGAAGACTGAGTAGGCACCCTCAATTCCCCTAAATCCTCTGTCCCGTAAGTCAACTCCAACTCTTCTAATTTTTGCTTCCCCAATTCTGGAGGGGGTGAGGGAGTTGAGTCAGGTGGGCTCACATATTTCCACATAGGTCAGGTGGATGAGAGGAAAGGAAAAGTGATATGTAGGTGAGGTGGTGAATAATGTAATTGATTCAACCATCCCACCATGTACAGTCCCTTGGTGTCTGTGGGAATGGCTTCAGGGACCCCCTTGAATATCAAAATCCATGGATGCTTAAATCCTTTATATAAAATGGCACAGTATTTGCATATAACCTACACACATCCTCTCGTAGACTTAAAATCATTTCTAGATTACTTATAATACCTAATACAATGCCCCCACATCAGTGCATTCTAGTGGATTCAATGTAGTATTTCGTCCATGGCAAGTTCAAGTTTTGCTTTTAGGAACTTTGTGAATTTTTTTTTCCCCCTTGAATATATTTGACTCACAGCGGGTTGAATCCACACATGTGGAACCCACAGAAAGGGCCAATTGTACATCAAAACATTACCTTGTACTCCATAAATATAGACAATTATTGTTTGTCAATTTAAAAAGGTGAGAAGGAGGAGATAAACACAAATAGCTGCTAATGGTGGCAAGCGGTCTCCTTCCTTCAGAGGACATTCCCCTTGGCTCTCAGCATCACAAATAAACTCACTCATGCCCCGACATGGCATGGGCATAAGGAATGACCCCCAAGGGGATCACATCTTTAGAAAAGGCCTCTTGAAGTATAAAGAGCAAAAGCATTAGACATGAGTATATGTAAGTGAAAATAAATTATATGTGGAAACAACATGAAACAAAAGATATATTACTCACACAAACACATTTACTACAGGGCTTTACATTTTATATTCTTTTTTAGATCTTGAAATGTTAAGAGGGCACAATATCTAATAATGTCTTACAACTCTAAATATTCATAAATATTGCGGAAGGGGAAAATATATGTTTCCTTGTGTTGTATCAAAGCTGAAAGGCTCTTGCAAAGTTATTCAAGCAGAAAAGATAACAAGACAGGAGCAGCTTTTAAGAATTAAGATTTACTGGCTTTAAAGAAAAAGATTTGAGGAAGCAAGGAATGTAGAAATACTGTTTTTCTTTAAGTGAAACAGCAAGATTTTAAAATTAACTCCCTCTTCTGTTAAAAGTGAAATGGTTCTGACCAATGGATTTTCTGTTATTTACAGGTTGCAAATATGCAAAACTTGTTTTAGACATTATTTTTAAATAAATATCCCTAAAGTCAGGATATTGTATAAATGCTATAATACAGGAATGGCAGAGAATTTATTTAAAAATAAGAAACTCAAATACTCACGGAGCAGGTTTTGTTGCAAGGATTCAGAGCGGTACAAGCTCACGTGGTTCTTCTTAAAGACGTTCTTGAGCAGTTGCGCCCTCTCGGTCAGGCTGCAGAGCAGGTGCAAACGTGTGAAATGAATTATCAGCTCGGCAGAGACCCCAGTGTGCCCACAGGACCACCAAAGAGAGTTAGACTTAAACAAAAGATTGCTTGAGAAATCCGTAGCCTAGCGATTCTTTTTACACATTTTCTCAGATAGCAAATGAGATTTCAAGTATTTAGACAGACTTTTGAGGCCATTTTCTCCCTAAGGAGTTTTGTCCCCAATAATCCTTCTCCCAGTAAAAAGTAAGATCTCCTCACCACCCCCTAGCTCAGTTATATTTAAGTCAAATGGCAACACAGAGCCAGTATAACACAATTAAAATAAAAAAATACAAAACATCAGTAGTGTTATTCACTTCTAAAAACTTACTACATATTTTCTAAGCATGGCAATTTTTAGAATAAAAAAATTAATTATTACTATTTTTTTCATATTTGGCACGTTTTGGTGCAAAATATTTTTTAGTTAGAAATATTAAAGTAAATATTAACATTATACAAAGAAGATATTTCATAGACTTTTTAACCAGAAAAAATTCACCACCACTAATATGGTATGACATGTGTTCCTTAATTTTATTTTAAAATAAACTATTTTCAGAAAAAATAGTTACAAGGAAAGTATTTTTCAATGAGTGTTTAGAATAGTTGTCTCCTCAGATACAAATCCAGTTAATTATGTAACTTCTAAAAGCACACTGTGAAAAATAAGGCATCTTCTCCCCCAACTTCACATAAAACAGTGTCTCACACAGTAGAAACTCAAATATTTGTTGAATATATGAAGTTGAGTAATAATTCTGAAATGTACTTATAGACATCATCCATCTTCCAAATCATGCCATTTCTTCATTGTTTGATTTATAAAATTTTGTTTTGATATTAAAGAACATAATAGGCATGAGAAACAAATAAGTAATCCATATGTGTTGCAGCAAATGTTTATGCAATTTTAATAACTGGAACTGATTCAGCTGAAAAATTTCCATCTTGTGTTTTTCCCACTATAAAAGCTTTAGTTAAATTGCTGTGTTATGTTAGTTCTGTATTTTGCCAATTTTTCTAAGACCCTGAAATGAAACAATATCATATACAAAAAAAGGACCCTCTGTAAAATGAACTCATTGTGTAAATGAATTATGCAAACATTTAGGCAAAAACCGAAGAAAAAATATTTAGAAATGTTAACATTTGTAGTAATCTTCCACACATATATTTTAAAATCTAGGGAGGTTAACTGGTATTATTAGATATATTTTATTGTCATTGGAAATTAGCTACATGAAGGCAAGAAAACTAATTAATCTAAAACTCCAGCAGTTCTGCAAATAGTTGTAAAAACTTGTTTCTGTCACTGAAATAAACAGACATGAGAAATGAGAAAGGGACATTTTTACAGAGTTGCTTTCTTACTCTACTCTTTAAATGATCTAGCATTACAGACCCATGGACCCTGAGGGACACTAAAATATGTAACTGCTTTGAGGAAGTTACAGCTTTAGCAGCAGGTGGTCTGATTTCCTTAGCAGAGCCTTGTGGATGGGGTGTGCTGGAAAGTCTTTGGTGTTTCAAATCGAAATGACTACGGGAGACTAGATAATGTATCATTATGCAGCATCTTCTTCCCAAAAGACATTTTCCAGGTTTCAGGCTGGCCTTCCTAAATGCATAATACTTTAATATTACAATATTAAAGTGGTAAGAAGGCAGACATGAGAATTTAGTCTTTCATATTACAGCAACTGAAATACATAAGGTAACATAATTCCGTTTTGTATAGTCCATATAAAGGCTCTCACTTAGCTCTTCTTTTATATCAAGTTAACGTACAGCATTAAAACAAAGCAGTAAGAAAGTCTCTTTCTTAAGAAAGAAGCACATTATTCAGGAAAGATCATGGACTCTGGAGCAGGGCTTTGGTTTAATTTTGCGTCGGCTGCTTATTAGCTGGGTCACCACAGGCAAGCCTTTCTCCGTCATCTCCTATACAACAGGAGGGCAGTACTTAACTCTCAGGTAGACTGCGAGGATGCAGGGAGCTGTCAGCACAATGACTGACACTTACGAAGCACTGAACAAATGCTGGGCCCTCCCACCTTTACCCCCAAGATCTTGAGAATTTATTATAAAAAATCAACTAGAACAGAGATCATCACCAAACAAAAGGTAGTTCGTAAGGAGTATTTTGGATGCCTTGGTTTCTAGTCAACATAAGTGCAAGGTGAGATGTGTGTTGCTGCACATGGGTTTTAGTTTATAATGTTCTCATTCTACCTCTTTACTCAGAAAATGACTAGATTTTTGTTGTTTTGTTTTTCCTTAGCTATTTTGAACTTCTTGCTTTAGTCCTGTAGAACAGAGTCCCTCCTTCAGAATACAAATGCCATTCACAGGAGGTTGCTAAAGAAATAAGTGATGATGAGTTGTATTTCTCTAGTCTTATCTTACACCTTTGGGGAACTACTCATTTCAACATTTATGCAATTCTGGGCCATCAATGTTTATAGGTGCTGATACTACTATTAAGGCACATTATAAAATATATTTATGCTAACACAATATATATATTAAAAGTTCAGTTTTAGTGGAACAGCTTAACACAGTGTGAAAAGACAAAAAAAAAAAAAACCACTAAAGATACCTTCTCACTAAAACCACATTTTATTCACAACTCGACTAGCAGTTTTACGCAGTCTCGTATAGTCTTTCATTTATATACCAAGCTATGTAAATTTTGAGTTTATTTAATACAATCATACAACTACTACTAAATATTGTTAGCTTATTTCCAAACCTACTAAAATGTTGCAATTTAAACATTTGGTGGAGGTGAATATAAAGATAACGTGTTTAAAATAATATTTCAAATACTAAAAAATGTTAGTGTTGGTAAAAACCAATTCACGGTTCTGGAATGTGTTGGAACGTGTTGTCTTAAGGAATTTTCAGTGGGAAACTTGAAGAGAAATAAATTTGCATTTGTCTACATATTGGGTTGGTAAGCTATTTAGGTTGACTCATTAAAATAAATCTCCAAAAAGTAAATAACTATCCATTCATGGAATGTTTAACGTATAGCATGCGATAGCTGTCCTACACTAGGGTAGCTGTGGTGGTGGGGAAACAATGAATATAACAGGCCTAATCTCTGCCCCAGAGCTGAAAACATTTCAGTGTTCTGTCACTTTTCTTTCTGAATGTTGGACAGAACCATTACCACAGTGATGAGAGAAGGCTGGCGGAAACATTTGACAGATCCCTGTGTCCTCAATCCCCACCAAAGTATTTAAGTCATACTGATATAAAATCAAGTGTGAACACTGAGAAATAAAATCTCCTTTCTACTAGTTCTGGAGCAACGTTAAAACTGCTTTTCATTAAGATGAACAATACATCAGAAAGGTTAGAGAGCACTGTCACCATCTACACCACCGAGTTCTCTGACACCTCACATTCCCTACTCTCCCTGCATGCAAAAGCTGTAAACAATGGCCAAACGGTAGTGCCAGGCAAACCAGTGAGGACTGACCTGAAGACCCGAGGCTAAAATTCTATTTAGTAATGGCCAGTGATGATATGCTGGCTAATGTCTACAGTGAGAAATATCAAAGAATTATGAGTCTCATTATTATATTTGCCTATGAAATGTATTGCTTCACACATACTCCAATGATATCCAAAAATAACTGTCCTGCCTCCAATGAGCCCACAGTGTCCATAATTTCTTACTGTAAACTTTTGGATAAGGTTTAAATGTTCAGGACTAAGATTTGGGTTTTTTTTTTTTTTTAAAGTACAATTTCCATTTTATTTTTCTCCAGTGGACAGTTTTTCTTCAGTTCTTAAGAACTCAGCTCCTTACATGGACTCTGGTAGCGGTCATGAGGCAGCAAGGTTTGGGTTATTTTAAACCTTCAGGAGTAAGGTTTAGGTTATTCTCTCACCATTGTAGACTTGCATTTATTTCTACCATAACCCATGGCTCAAAAGCATGCGTATTTAGAACATACTTAGATTGATTAAACATATTTTTCCCCTAAAATGTAATAAAATGAATCTAATTTGCAGGGTAATAATGGTAGGTGGCATACTATTTCTACTAAAAATGGCTGTTTTAATCAAGATTTTTTTTTGAAAATGAACAAAGATGACAAATTATTGTAAATATTAATCTTCCTTAAGTGCTTACAACTTGTTTTTCTGACATTTGCATTTTATACACAACTTGAGTTTAACAGTCATACTTACTGAAGATTAAAAAAATTGGGGATGATCAACTCACAAGATCTTTCCTAAGAACTGTATCATTGTATGACAAAAAAGTAAATGATGGTTGCTTTGGATATTACCTAGTTTGGGAAGTACAAATTATACAATTCTATGTTTTTATGAATCAGATTTCTGTTTCACAAATCACAGGCCAACCATCAATTCAACAATCCTTTCTCCTACTCAGCAGTCCTCTCGCCCACTCTTTCTTTCATCCATTCTTTAGTTTATTCTCTTAACTATTCCGTTCATCCACTCAACAAGTATTTATTGAGTGCTACTAAGTTCCTGGTGCTGTACCAGGTGTTGGGTTGCAGCTATGACTAAGCCATGAGCCTCTCTAGAAGCTCAATCTAGTAGGGGGAAAATAAAAACATACATAGAGTAAACTAATACTTTATAATGCAATGCGATCAGTGTACCAACAGAAGTTTATACAGAGTATAAACAGCATAAAAGTACAGGGACAGTAGGCTAGGAATTATATATTGTGTATGTAAACAGCTGAAAAAATTGAATCTACATTGGGTTTGGAAAGCTGGGAACTGGAGTGCCTAGTCTGTAAGAAGGGTACTGGCTCCCAAACAGGGGAAAAGCAAATGTAAAGACTGGGAGATATAAAATAACATGGTGTTTTGGAACCAAAGAAAGTCTGGTATCATTAGAATTCACAAGAATCACAATTTCTTCCCTTTTGATAATGTAGATATAAAATTTGCTAACTTTTGGCTGGGTGCAGTGGCCCACGCCTGTAATCCCAGCACTTTGGGAGGCTGAGGCGGGTGGATCACAAGGTCAGGAGTTCGAGACTGGTCTGGCCAACATAGTGAAACCCCGTCTCTACTAAAAACACAAAAAATTAGCCGGCTGTAATGGTGTGTGCCTGTAATCCCAGCTAGTAGGGAGGCTGAGGCAGGAGAATGGCGTGAATCTGGGAGGCAGAGGTTGCAGTGAGCCGAGATCGTGCCATTGCACTCCAGCCCAGGTGACAGTATGAGACTCCGTCTCAAAAAAAAAAAAAAAAAAAAAAGATTGCTAATTTTTGAAATCTGAAATCGATCTCATTCTCCAAGATTCCGAAAATAATCCAGGGGGTAAAATCAACCCAACAATTTTTAACCTTAGAGTGCCATTACTTTAAGCATGAAGATGTTTCCATCCAGTTGCTATTTTTCTCCTTTCACAGATCTTTCCCTTGCCTCCCTCTTCCAGGCACCCGCCATCAAGCAGGAAGCCACTATGGTTACACTGATCATTAACCTTCTGATCACCAGTGGGCGGCAATGGCAACATAGAGTACATGCTGGTCCAGGGTTTTTTGTCTGGTATTCAGCTGATAGCTAACACATTCCTGAGTTCTTAGGGAAAACTAAATAGCTATTTTAGGCAAATGACGAGGCAGCAGCAGGGAATTTATCTGATGCATTTCCTATGGAGAAGTTGGTGGTCATTTATGCTGGAATTTACTTCTTTCCTTTTTGGGCTCTCTGGCTTATTTTATTTATCGGAAGGAGCTACATATATTACAGATTCACTGAATGTTTAGGACCTGGGGGTAATTACATTGGCCTGATTTATGAATTGAAGTCATTGGTAGACAACAAAAAGGCAAACTAAGTATCACGTGGAAGGGCTTAATGTGATTTTATTAACACACTTACAAATCTAGAAATTTACTACTAAGGATAGTAACAGTATTAACAGGGGCCTTTCCCTAATAATTACGAATACATTGTTTTATTCACAATTTCATGAGCTAGAACTCTTTTTTTCTTTTTTTTTTTTGAGACGGAGTCTCGCTCTGTCGCCCAGGCTGGAGTGCAGTGGCGCGATCTCGGCTCACTGCAAGCTCCGCCTCCAGGATTCACGCCATTCTCCTGCCTCAGCCTCCCGAGTAGCTGGGACTACAGGCGCCTGCCACCACGCCCGGCTAATTTTTGGTATTTTCAGTAGAGATGGGGTTTCACTGTGTTAGCCAGGATGGTCTCGATCTCCTGACCTTGTGATCCGCTGCCTCGGCCTCCTAAAGTGCTGGGATTACAGGCGTGAGCCACTGCGCCTGGCCAGAACTCTTACTATATTCTTTTTATCGCTAGAGAGAGAACTGACATAATTAATTTACTAGCTGAATTTACTGACAAACTGCAGGTACGTTCCTATGAGGAATCCTGTGACTCAAATTTGTAGATGAAGAAAAAGGTGGAGGGAGGAGGACACAACCCTGAAAGTAGGTATTATCATTCCCATCCTGTACACTGGGATGCTGAGTCAGAGATTAAGTACTTTGTCAAGTTAGTAGTAGGCTGTTTTTTGCAGCTCTATTATATTTTTGAACAAATAGCAAAAGGAGGCAGAACTGTGAATGGTTCAGAGCAGGAGCTCTGGGATCAGCTGGCATGGACTCCAGGCCCAGATCTGTCACTAATAGCTTTGGGAACTTCACCTCTCGAAGCCCCAGTTTCCTCATCTGGAAAAAAATGGAGATGATGGATCTGTATAGGGTTGTTACTGGGATTCAGTGAGATAGTACACGTAAAATGCAAGGGAAGCACCTGGCACGAAGTGAGCGCTCAACAAAGGTCAGTGTTATTATTTTCAAAAAAGTGGCACACACTGGTGTGGGATGTGTTCCTTCAGCATAATGAGAGCGAGAGAGCTGGAAGCCAGGGTCTCACTGAGTTCTGACACCTACTCCATTGTGTCAAAATGAATAACAACAGTGAATCATGATTAAGGTGACATATACTAGGGTAAAACATTTCCTATAGTTTAGCCAAAACTTCAGCTCACTTTAGTATGATAAAAATGAAGAAAAAAATAAATTCCTGCTACTATCTTAATAATTGTCTTTTATTATAGACTGCAACTAATTATAATTTCTTTCTTACGATGCTTTGTGAATTTAGTGGATTTGATTAGCTTTCTAACTTTCCTTTTTTTTTGGAGGGGGTGGTTGTAAGGAAGAGAACTTGGGATACATAATTCACTTCATATATGATATACATCTAGGTCAGTTCCTAATAACTACTGAACCACAAATGCGATTATAAAAGGTAATTTGCCTTATATCAAACTATGATTTTGATTACATACTATTTTTTTTTTTTGAGATGGAGTCTCGCTCTGTTGCCCAGGCTGGAGTGCAGTGGCTTGATCTCGGCTTACTACAACCTCTGCCTCCCGGGTTCAAGCTATTCTCTTGCCTCAGCCTCCTGAGTAGCTGGGATTACAAGCACCCGTCACCATGCCTGGCTAGTTTTTGTATTCTCAGTAGAGACAGAATTTCACAGTGTTGGTCAGGCTGGTCTCGAACTCCTGACCTTGTGATCTGCCCACCTTGGCCTCCTAAAGTGCTGGGATTACAAGTGTGAGCCACCACGCCTGGCCGATTACATACTATTTTATTATGGATACTATTTCAAGCTAAAAGTCTTTTTCTTCTCTTGCAGTTTAATAATACAATAATGTTTGTAACTGCCATTTATATAATGCTCATTAAAGACTTTGCACTATGCTAAGTTCTTTATAATACTTTATTCAACTCTTACAACTAACCATGAGGTAGGTATTATTGCCCCCATTTTATTGATGAGGAAATTGAGGCTCAGTAGGATTAAGCAACGTGGCCAAGGGCACACAGTTTAGAAAGCGACAGATTTAAATCCACATGTCTCTGACTCCCAAACCTGTCAATGACACTGCCAGCTTGATGTTGACAAATACAAGTCTTATCACTTATTTCCAACCACTAGTACAAGATAAATTTAAAGTTCATTTGGAAAAGAATATATTCACTGTGTATTTTACCTTTTTCCAAGTACAACTGCTCCTGGGTCTTGAGATTTTGCCTCCAGCTCCTGAACTTCATCGACTAATGTTTTAAAAGCAGTCCTCTTGATACTGCAAAAAGAAAAAAAAAAGGGATTTGCATGGAAATACTCCTGTGAAGACTTTACAAAACTAGATGTCTGGCTTATTATCACGCTGTTGACAAAGTACAACAGTAACAAGAGTATAAGCAGTTTTTCAACAGAATCTTAAAAATTACCATAATTTTGAGAATACAGAAATTATAGTTTTAAAATAAATGATGGTTTAGGTTTACAATATTGAAACTCCCATAGTAATTTAAATAAATGCCATGTAATTAAATTAAATGCTATCTTTTTTGTGGAAAGAGATAAGATTTTAAAATTTATAACCCTTGAAAAAAATTAGTAAGGTTTTCTTTTCTTTCATTTTATATTTTATATATGTTTGGAATCAGGCAAGCAAAACATTTCTTTTTATAATAAAAAATGTTTTTGGAAAGAGTACAATTTTTCTTTTACTTTTATATGAGTTTTGGGGCTGTTTCTAAAAAACATACTCCCCCATGTAATTTCCTCCAGTGCCATTTACTTTTCTCTGTTAACTGAAACTACCCGCTTTACTACTCATTTTGTCTTTTAAACTAGTTTTCTAGTTCCTGAATCACCCCTTCCTTATTTAAAATTAAGTAATATTACCAGTCCCTATCCTGCAAGCTCTCCACGCTTGAGTTGATGTTACGAAGAGAGAAATCTGAGGATGAATATGCATCTATATCTCTCCGTATATAACCGAGTATATACTTACACCTTGTACACCACATCAAGGAGCAGAGATGCCACAGGGATGAATAACAAGCCCATCCAAAAGACTCCAGAACTGAACAACATGGCTGCCTGTGTAAATCGTCAGAAAAAACATTACTTTAAAACCAAAAAATACATGATTTGTGTTTAGTTTTTATGTAATTTTAAGTAAAACAATTTTAAGAATATCATTCTGTAAGAGAGTAAACAACTCTGAATTCGAACTTATTAACTTAGAATATAAAAATAAATCTTTGAGCAAATTTAAAATATACTCTGGATTAAATTCTCTTATAATAATATATGGTGTAAAATAAATCATAATTAGAAACTAAATTTACTATTTCTGGCAAATGAAAATTACTTTTGTAAAATTATAGGATATTAAAAATTATCCAGATAAATCATGACTACTGTATAATCAAATTAAGATACCTACAAAAACAACGATTTGATTATTTTTGGCTAACATTAGGTAGTAATAATCTTAATTTTTGTTCAGTGATTTATATAACTGGTATTGGTGCATACCTGTTATTGCTAAAATCAAACCAAATATCTTGTATGTAAAAGCCAAATAAAAGTGTATTAAAAATAATTTTAATAATTTCTTTATAATAAATATCAAATTGCTGTATTAGAGCCTTTTGGGTTGCAAAAAAGATTCTGTAATTTAAAAAGTAATAAATTCTATTATTTATTTGCAATTATAATAAAAATATCTTTGTAATATAATTAGATTACACAGAACTTAAAAGGAATAGTATTATACAATAAAAGCAAAAGAAATATTTTGGTTTCACTTCTTTTAATCTTTTTATCAAGAGGAAATTTTCAGTACCTATTTAAATCCATATAGGTATTGTTCTAATTCCATTAAAAAGTAGCCAACTAACGCATGCACATTTAGATTCTACTAAAATCATGCAAAATTAAAAAGAATCAGGTGTGGTTCAGGAATTAAAAATAACCCAGAGTTTAATCATTCTCGGCAATTTCATAATTACACATAAATAGTCCTAATCAATCAGTCCTTATCAAACAAAGATTTCTAATTTTAAATTATATTTCAGATTACTTATTCATTTGAACTCTCGATTAAGGGCTAGGAACCGCTGTTTAAATTTTTTCTGCATTGACACGAACTTATCGATACAGATCGCAGGTTCAGGGATGCTAAGATTTTTCGCTATGTAGAAGTGAATAGCTCTGAACACTTTTAAAATAAAAACATGCTGTTACAAAAAATTCCAGAAAATAAGTTTTGCCACATGGGTTCAGTGAAATAGCACCAATATTCGAGACACCAACAAGATGAAAAATATTCACATAAAAGTCACTTTATTTAATAAGCAAAACATGATCTTTGACATGTTTGCCAACATCCTCAATGGTGAAAACCAACAATAACTGTGTAATAGGAAATGTCTATCAAGTCAGTGGATTTTCTTTAGATTGAAAGAAGCTTTCTAGTAAGGTAACAACTGTAAAAAACCAACTTCTTTCTCCTTCTGGGGAGGAAGGTAAGGTAAGAATTCCAAGGCATGTAACTCAAAATACCACATTTACTTGGCTTAATTTTAATATATTTTAATTTGGTGGGGGGGGGGGCAAGAGAAGGAGGATTTATTCTTGCCTTCGCCACCTTGTATTAAATGTCCACCAATGGAAAAGGCAAAAGTGGTGGAGATTCAAGGCTGCTAATTCTGACCATTGTGATGCTAACGATGAATGGAGGAGTGACTGGCGCCCCACCATTCAGTCTACCAGCCTTTGGCATTACAAATGAACAACATGAATTGAGGGGAAAAAAGTTTTTCTGCGTCATATCTGAAAGCCTGTCAGTTTTTTTTTCTTTTTCAGAGTTAATCCAAACCTAAAAGATTTAAAGCCGACATTCGCATTAAAGACAGAGAGTGTCTTTGTATTTTTTGGATGAAGAGGGGGGAAAAATAAAATCCCACAGAGGTATTTCCTTCCTTTCTGTATAAGAAAGCTCCCCCTCACTCTGAAGAAACCAGTTTTGTCTCTAACTTTTCACATTTCTCCACTCGCAGGCAGGTCAGCTGGGAAAAGGCGAAGGGATCCTGAGACAATGGTGGATTGCTCCGAACAGGAGCAGCCTGTTCGGGGCGAGCTCCGGTTCCCTCCGAGAGCGGTTTGCAAATTTCTCCTAATGTGGGAGACTCGTGCACCAGGCCAAGTGGCCCCCACTGCCCCTTCTCGAGGCGCTGTGAAACCAAATGGAATCTGCCACAAAAGTGGCTCCCGGGGGCCTTGAGGAGGGATCAGCTGAGGAAGCTGCAAAGCTGGTAACAGGAGGGCACAGGCCATGTGTGGGGAACAAGCAACTGCTTGTCTCTGCAGAGTGATGCCGGCTCAAAATCAAACCACTGGGGCTTCAAAAATAAACCAGCGCTGCCTGAAAACGCAACTTGCAGAAGAGGAATTGTTCTGAAATTTCTATGTGAACTTCCAGGAAACAAACGTTTGAGAAAACACGAGTTTATGTGCATTTGGCCGTCAAGGGACATGACCGATAAGAGGGGTTTACCTTCTGACCCACAACGGCATGATCTGTTAGCACCTATGTCCCCACACCAGACAGAAACCCTTCTTCACCTTCAATGTGCCCAAGTTCAGTCTCATAGGAGAGAGAATTGAAGTGTGCCACCTGCCTACAAACTAACAGCATGATCCTTCAGTCTACCTCTATGTGTTTACACTATTAATATCAGAGTGGCATGCTGTGACTCTTACTCATGGAAATGTATAGACACCAAAACAGAAGGCCCTTTGCCAAACTCTGAGACTGTGTCCACGGACCCCAGTTGGAGCAGGTCTGGTGATAAGGCCTGGAAGTGGTCCCGGCACAGCCCTTCCCAGCTAATCAGACACTCGAGAAGAAACTTCTCAGTCTCAGTTTCCTCAGCTGTACAGTGAATTGTAGGAATTAAACTCAATAGTGTTTGTAAAGTGGCTGCATAACATTGATGATTAACAAACTTTCTTCATTTCAATTGTCAAATTTCTTTACATGCTCTAGTCTCTTGTTCTTTCCAGTGATCTGTCCCATGAGCTTCACGGAAGAAAATGTTTATGACAATATCCAATTAACTGTAAATCAATTTATAAATTTTATGTTTTCATCCCAATAATATCACAACATATGCTTGTCTTATCTCCTATTTTTAAAATGCAATGATGAAACATGGGCCAAAGTAAGAGATCCCTAATAAAGTGTCATTCATCTCAATTTGCCAATTTAGGAAATGGAGAAAAATAATTTTGTTATAGAAATTATTGGCTACGCTGGCATAATATATTAATTTTGGAAGGGAAAATTATTCAGAAAACAGTGCTTCGAAACATTTTTTTGGAGGGGAGCGCAGTAAGAGAAATGAATAACTTCCAGAGTAGTTGCATTAACGTTGGAAACAACAACAAAAAACCAATAAGTGATTATTTATTAAGTGTCTGGACAAAGCTTTATATAAAAGGCTTTCAAAGCTTAAAAACAGTGAAAAAAACTATGAAAGGATGCTTTAAAGAACTGATTGACGAAAACATAGAACTTCCACAAGTTCAAAGAAACATAACTAAAAAAGTAAACAATAAAAAACTGGGAGAATGACTACTACAAATACATGAAATTCTGGGTTAATATCTGATCAGAAAAATAGCCCATTTATCTTAAGAATAGCTGCAATCTCAAGAGATAGGCAAGAAACCTGGAAAGGTATTCATAAAAGCAGCAGCAAGTAATCAATAACATGGAAAAGTGTTAAGCCACTCTGCAGTCCTAGAGAAACACTGACAAATTAGATCAGATTTTAAAAATTCACCATCAGTTTGGTGGAGTGAGAGGTGTTATGGTGGAACAGGTATTTGTAGCAATTTATATTCCCACCAGCAATGAACTAGCCTTTGGAAAAGGTATTTGGCAATGTGCACCAACACCACAAACATTTATTCCTTTTAATTCGATAATTCAATTTCTGAACTATGTGTTAAAATGAAGTCCAGCTTTTGCTTATCAGTATCCCGTGAAAAAACTGTCCTGTGGTTGCTAGTCCTGAAAGCATCCCCTGAAAAGGGCCCATTGCCAGAGATTTAGTAAAGGTGAAAAGAAACCACAGCAGCATCCTCTTGGGGAGTCACAGCGCAGAGCAGCATGAGGCTTCAAGACGTCAGAGTAAAGCACCCTACTGAATAGTTTTCTAAACCCAGGTTTCCTAAAGGTATTGATTGATTATGGAACACTTTCCCCTACATCCTTCTTACAAACATCCCACACAACTAATTTTGGGGAATGCAAATGTTCGTTGTGGGTTGTTATAAATAACAAAATACTAGTTAAAGCTAACAGGGCACTATGTGGCTCATTAGGCAAATGTGCATCCCTCGGTCAGAATGTTATCCAAGCTGTGAAGATGCTGTTCACAGATTGTAATTATCAGAAGACTGATAGAGTCCTGGAGGGAAAGGTAAACTACCCTGGTATTCTCCCAGGAGCCTTCTGTTAGCATACAAACACCCTCCCTGGAAGGGTTTGCAGTTTGTATCATCATTCATATGGAAACCAGCCACTAATCACCTGTGGCTTAGATTTCTCACCTGAACTTGAAGCACAGGCTAGACTATTGAGCTCCTAACTTGTGGGTAACACAGGCACCTCAAACCTCACCCAACCCACACTCAACACACACTGTCTTCCCTCCAAAGGCTGCTCTTCCTTGGTACAAGCTATTCAGGGAATGGCGTCATCCCTGGCTGCCCAAGACAGAAACCTGGGCCCTATTCCTGAATTGGCTTTTTACCCTATGTCCAATATTTCACCGGGTTCTGTTGTGCTTTAGCATCTTCAGATTCATCCATCTCTGGCCAACTTTGCTCATCCCAGTCCAAAAAATTTGCCTGTCCTCCTAGCTGTACTGACTTCAGAAGTACGCTGCTTCTAGCTGTTCACACTGCAGCCAGAGAGCTATTTCCAAAAGGCAAATTCGATGTTAGCAGTTCCTGGATTAAACCCTTTCCGTGGCTTCAGAATGTCCTCAGAATAGAATACAAAATCTTTAATACAATTTCAAGACCTTTCCTATCTGACTTTTGATTGCTTTCCTCAGGCCAGGCCCATCTCTTGCTACACATGTTTCGGTTCCTGGAAAGCGCCCATGCTCACTCTTGTCCTCAGGCCTTTGCACCTGTGATGCCTACTCGCCCTTCAATTTTCCTTTCTTAGACTCAGAGGACACTACTTGGGTGTCCGTTATGTTGGCACCTATCACCCATTTTCTAGTTGCTCATTCATCTTCTTGTTAGACTATACACTCTCTTAATTCTCACGATCCAAGTGCTTAATCACCAAGCAGATGTTCAATAAATAATTGCTGGATAAATACATTCTCACAATCTAGTGTTGTAGAAACTATGAAAAACAGAGCCTGGGGACCCTGTTCTTGAGATGTGGTGGTTATGGTTTGCTTGGTTTTCTTGTGTTCTGACATAGTTATTCTAGGGGGAGTTATTGCCAGATAATTATGTATTTTGGGGAGAGGAGTTGATTCAGCTCCATGACTATCCTTTTCCAATGTAGGTTGCCTTTTCTGTTAAAGGTTGAGGGGTGTGCATTAAAAGCTAAATATGTTAAACTATCCCCACCTCCCAGTCTAAATCATCAGAAGTATTTCAAAGAATCCAAGAAAGGTATGATACCTGGAAATAAAAGTGTTTTTTTTTTTTTTTTTTTTTTTTGTGGTTGTGGGGAGGTGAGGAAGAGCTGTAGAACAGGCAGGAAGAGAAGGAAGTACCAGCATTAACAAAGATTTTAATTAACTACACAGTATGAACACTTTGCTAAGTTAAAGAAAAAGAAGCAGAATATAAAATCCCCGTCTTGCTCCTCTAGGCAAATACAAACTTTATCCTTCTGGCTGCTCTGGCCAAAATACTCAAGTCATCTTTGTTTCCCCTTTTCTTTGAAACTGCGCATTCAATTTACTAGCAAATCTTATTTGGCTTGACTTAAAAAAAATCCATACACCAATGTTTATAGCAGCACCGTTCACTACAGCCAAAGGGTGGAAACAACATCAACAGATGAGTGGACAAGGAAAATGTGGCATATCCATACAATGGAATACTATTCAGCTTTCAAAGACATGCAATTCTGGCCCACTTTACAACATGGATGAACCCTGAAGACATTTTGCCAAATAAAATAAACCAGACATAAAAGGACAAAAGTGTGATTCTACTTAGATGCAGTGCCTGGAATAGCCAAATTCAGAAACAGCAAGCCCAGTGGTGACTGCCGGGGGTTAAGGGAAAAGGAGAATGGGGATTGTTGAACAAGTATGAGGTTTCAGTAGGGAAAGATGAAAAAGTTCTAGAGATGGTGGTGATGGTTGCACAGGACAGTGGTGATGGTTGCACAACAATGTGAATACGCTTAATGCCATTGAATTTACACTTAAAATGATAAATATTATATTACGTATGTTCTACCATAACAAAAACATTTAAATGAAAAAAAAAAAAAAGATTCTTAGAGCAAATCCTCTCCCCACCCCAAATCCAGAATCTACCCACTTCATGCCCTTCCATGCTTGCCTAGGCCCCCATGATCTTCTGTCTGGAGTGCTACGACAGCCTGCTAGGGGTCCCCTGGCCTCCTCCCTGTCCCCTGTATATACTATTCTCAACAGAGCTCCCAGAGCAGTCCTTTTAGAAGTCAGATCATGACTCCTTGGCTCAACCCTCCAGAGACTTGGAGAAAAATTGAGAGTCTTTACAATTGCCACATGGCCCTGGGTGTTCTGCCCCAGCCCTGTCTCCGAAGGCCAGCTCGCTAGTGCCTTTTTTTTTTTCCTCCAACTTTTAAGTTTAGGAGTACATGTGCAGGTTTGTTACGTAGGTAAACTTGTGTCATGGGGGTTTGACATGCAGATTATTTCCTCACCCAGGTATTGAGCTTAGTTATTTTCCCTGATCCTCTCTCTTCTCCCACCCTCCACCCTCTGGTGGGCCCCAGTGTGTGTGGCTCCCCTCTATGTGTCCATGTGTTGTCATCATTTAGCTCCTGCTTATAAGTGAGAACAAGTGGTATTTAGTTTTCTGTTCCTCTGTTAGTTTGTTAGAAACAATAGCGCTTTTACTAGTCACCCCCTCCCTCATTCAGCTTCCACCACCCTGCAGTCTTCAGGCACTCAGCATTTGTCTGTTTCCATCTGGAATTTTCTTCCAGATAGCCACAGGTCCTGGTCACAACACTTCAGGTACAGTGAGGCCTTGTGTGACCACCCCACTGACAACAGCACCCCACCCCGCCCCATCCTCTCCCCTGCACTCAAGTCCTCCAGAGCATTTAACACAGTCCAGCCTGCTGTATAATAGACCTATGTTTGTATGTTTTTCTTCTCTAGATTATAACCTCCCAAAGGCAGAGATTTTCTTTCATGGTTGTAGTCCCAGAAACTAGAATTGCGCTTTGACATATATTTGTTGAAATATATTATTGATTTAATGACTAAGTTACTAAGTTATTGAAAAATTTTTGTTATAAAATTTAAAGAGGAAAAAGCTTTAATTTTCACTGATATGAGAAGCACTCAAAATAGTATAATAATGCCTCTATTTTCAGTCAGACTCTAATCTCTTTCTCTGCATTTACAATTATTTTCCTAGGCTGGATTACAATCAAGAGGAGAAGGTGTAATTTTTTTTTTTTGTTCCCCCAAATGGCTCACAAATTGAGAGGAACTGACAATTTAATGATCCTTCTATTCAGAGAATGGTATGTTTATTTATTCAACTTTTTAAATATTTCTCTCATTTTTGTCAAATTTTCTAGTTTTCTTTCTACTAACCATTCACATAACTGGCTAAGGTTTCTTCTTGTTGCTGTGAATGGAATCTTTCATTTTTCTTTGTGTAAAAAGGCTATTTTATCTTTAAAGATTTAGGCCTTTTCCAAGGGAGTTAACAAGTTAGAGAAAACTCCAAAAGTGACAAATCCATTATGTATTTCTTAGGATTTGGTCAAATCCAAGAAGTCAGTTGTTCTTTCTGGTGCTGACCCCTCTGAAACATCCTAGTAGTATAACTCTTCAGAGATGATTTGTACCATGATCCCCTGAAACATATACACCTCCCATATTTCTCTTTTTAAAACCTATCTGCCATGGTCTGAGGTCATTTAATTTCTCTTGTCTCCTCCTAGGTCTCAGTTAACCCTTTTGGTCTTCTCAGGAAGCATCTTCTTCGTGAAATCATCATCAATAAAAATATTCAATGCTTAGCTTCAAGTTTGCAGGTATTGTTTCTTTTCATACAAGTTTTCTTGATCTTTCCAACCACATTGTGGCTCTTTCCTCCTTGCCATACCGCAATACTTTGTCTATGCTCTATTAGCGAGGTATCTCTTCAGAGAAGGTGCATTCTGTGTTGCTGTATTCCCATTTCAGTCTCATCTCACCCAATCTCAGTTACCCACAATAGGCTCTTTTCTCCTCCAGTTCCTTTTCTCACTCACCCAATCTCAGTGGACTGGAAGATCTTACTCATGGAACCTGAGACTCCAGGGTTACTCTAGAGTACCCCAAAAACTGGAGAAATCCACAACTTTAACATCTATATTTTTACGGCAAAGATACTCTAGAGTATCTTGAAAGCTAAAATCCACAATATTAATATCTATATTTTTATGGCAAGGTAGAAATATATCAGTAGAATGCTAGAGTCCTCTCTGCTGGCAATGCTACCACTGATGTGTGGGAACTTCACATCAACTTATCAAAATCAACTCTGCTTTCAGACACTGAAAAGTGTCATTAGAATTTGAACTTGCAAACACTTCTGAAAGTGCCTTTGTGTTCCAGGCTGGTGAAATACCACGGTGGGACACTGCAGAGGTCATAAAGTTGTTGGACTCTTTCTCAGAGGCCCGAGCCTTCCAGTCTGAATTCATTATGGTAGTTGGGCGTGGGGTTGAACTGCGTGGTACACAAGCATCCCTGGATCAGCAGTAAGTGGTGAATTTGCCATCTTGTACTTTAACCAGAGACAAATTCTAAGTTCATATGAACCTTGGCATGAAGAGAAGTCCCACTGAATCCTTCAGTAGCTACATATCTTGGGTAGTCTGGCTCAACATTTCTCTCTGAGAAAGCCTAAAGACAAAGGAGTGCAAATGCCAAATTCTCTGTTCTGGGCCTTATCATTAAGAACTAACTTTACTGTCTTTCATTTTAGCTGAAAAAAATTCTTGCAAATTTCAATTATATGGTATATATATTCACGTCAAAATACGTGACTTCCTAGTTTATCAATAACATTTATCACTTCCTCTGACTCAAATCTTTATTCTATGGCTTCTGGTACTCTCTGGAATACTGTATGTTCTGTAATGAAAAGCTGTCTGCCATGACTTACAGTAATGATATTAATGACATTCAGGTAACTTTTTGTGACCTGGTCTTGGCTCAACTTTCTGGTTCTAGCTCCAACCATTTTCTGCCTTGGTAACACCAAACTTGCTCCTTGCTTGGGCTGTTGTCTACCTGGAAAACTCTTTTCACACCCACCTTCCTGGACAGTTTGGGGAACAGTAGTACCAAGACACTTTTCCAAACAACAGCTTGGGGGTCCAGCACTCTCTTCTCTGTTAGTCCCTGTGCATTGTGAGCATAACAGCTAGCGTCTTACATCCTAATAGTCTGTGGGACTACTCCATGACAAACTAGCTCCTCAGAACGGACTCTTTTTGAAACTTTTGATCCACTGAACCCAGTATAGGTCCTGAAACATAGACACTCCATGAATCTCAGTTTAACTGAACTGAATTGGGCTCTTACATGGGATGATTACTTTCTCCATGAAACTAGACAGGGCACAACACCCAGAAAATAACTAAAGAGAAGGGTGTTTCCGATAAACCCCAATATGTTTACAATTATTCTCAGCAGCTTTTGATTACTCACAGACAAAGAAAACTCTTGGCTTGGGTTATCCCAAACAAACAAACAAACAAACACAAATCTTAGAAAATATGCGAATTAGATACCAGCTTACAGCATTTATGTGCTTCTTTCCCTTGGACATTTCTCTGGGGTGATGAGGAGCTGAAAAAGGGGTTATTATCTTGTGGGCCTAAGAACCAATACTCAATCTAGCCATATGATACGAGAAAGAAACTTTGCATCTCTGTTCTCTGGCAAGAGTAATAAAAAAAAAAAAAACGATTAAAAAAGGTGTTTAGAGGGAAAGGAGGAAGAGCTAGTTGGGACCTGGATAAATTAGAAGTTAATTTTTACAAAAAAATTTTTGACTATGTATCAATGCATACTGAGAACTAAACATGCAAAAGAAAATAGTCTTTCTAAAAAGGCATCAAGAGCACTAGAAAATGTGCAGTTCTGAAACTATTTTCTAGGAATATAGTTCCCAGAATAGTGAAGATAATTAAAAACATAATTCGTTTTATTTTAATCTTCATTATTGTCCTATTTAAAAACTTAAAAGTCACAGAAAAATGAGGACAGTATTAGTAAAAAATTTTTTTCATTAGGAGAAACAAAATTTTAAAATGCTATGATGTTATTAAGTAAGTTGTATGAGACAGGGTATGATATCTCAGTGTTCAATATATTTACTTGTTACATTATTCTTACAGATTTTTATAATTTTGTGATGGTTCTGCATTTTAGCTTTTTAAAAAAAATCTTTAAAAAGCCATCTCATAAAGCATCAGTTGTTTGATTACAAGTCAGTCAGTCTGTAAAACACAATAACCTGCATTTCAAGACTGTAGAAAACAATTTTTAAAAACCTCAAAACTTCAAAAAGCACTTAAAGAAAAACAGCTGTTATATGGCTTACACAGAAAAACTGACTTACATGGCTGAGACTTTTAGTTGCCCTTCATTCTATCCAATCTATCTCCTTTCTCTATCTTCTTTAGATGCAATCACGTTGGTCCTTGGCTGGACACCTTTTCTTCCAGCTCAAAGGCTACATCCCTCCGGCTCTCTTGTTGCAGCTACTTTGGCTATATGATTAGCTTTCGGTCAATGAGATCTAAGTAGAAATGTATTGGTAATGTCTAAGAAGGAGCCTCAAATAGAAAGGGTTACTCCTTCTTCCCTCTCTTGCTAGCTGGAAGGTTGGTAAAATGGCTAGAGCTCAGGCAGCCATTCCAGACTGAGGAAGTACACTAAGGTTGGCAGTACAGTAAGTTAAAGGCAACCTAGTCTCTGACGACTGTGCAGATTCCATACCAGTCCTGGACTGCCTGTCTCCCACTTGACTTCTATTACATGGAAGATAAATACGTTTTTATCTTGTTTAATCCACAGTTATTTTTTTAAATGCTGAAAAGTATGCCATAAAGCAACTTGCTTTGGATGATGCACGCTAGGGAGCTTAAGTGACAACTTTGAACAAAGCAGCTTAACACCAGTCATTGACGATCCCTTTACCTTACCATATCATGGAATGCAAGAATTACGTCCAGTTGGCCGGGCGCAGTGGCTCACACCTGTAATCCCAGCACTTTGGGAGGCCAAGGTGGGTGAATCACCTGAGGCCAGGAGTTCGAGACCAGCCTGGCCAACACGGCAAAAACCCATCTCTACTAAAAATACAAAAATTGGCCGGGCGTGGTGGCGGGCACCTGTAATCCCAGCTACTTAGGAGGCTGAGGCAGGAGAATAGTTTGAACCCAGGAAGTGGAGGTTGCAGTGAGCTGAGATCACGCCACTGCACTCCAGCCTGGGGGACAAGAGCGAGACTTCATCTCAAAAAAAAAAAAAAGAACTATGTCCAGTTATGAACTTTATTGAAACAGATGGCACAACGACTTTCATACTTTCTTTCATATTTCTGGCCTGTCATTCAAACAAAAGCTGTGGTGGTTCCCAAACTAGAATGCTGGGCCTGCAGGGCAGAGAGGCAGTCTGCCCTCTGCCCACCTCACTGACCCCACCTCACAGTGCTCTCTCCAGCTCTCTCTGCTGCAGTCACGGGCCTTGTCTTTGGATGGAAAATCCCGTTGCTGCCTTGGAGAATGGGCACCTGCTATTCCTTGAGCGTGAAATGCTCTTCTTCATGTGACAGGTATTCCTGCATCATGTGAATTTCAGCTTAACTGTCCCAACTTCAGAAAGACCTTCCTGGAACACCCATTATAATCCTGTCCCCTATCATATCTGTTCTGTGTTCTTCCCATCACTTATCACTTTGTCAAATTATCTTTACTTATTCTTCATTTAGTCATTTGTTAACTGGTTTAGTATCTGTTTCTCCTTCCCATTCCCTGGCCCCCTCAATTAGGCAACGGGGATCCTGCCCAATTAACCTGGTATTGAGGAACAGTGCCTGGCACCAATTAAGTCCTCAACACATATTTATGGAACGAATGAATGCGACAATGAATTGACTCTAGGGCTAAATAGTTAAAGCTGTGCCATACCAGGAGCAGGCTTCGTTCAGCTTTCATGTTCCTCATCACTGTAGCATACGGGTACACCACGGCCTCTCTCTCGTGTATGACATCAATGCCCCACCATTAAACAAAGGGATCCTTAAGGACAAGGCCAATTCCATTCATCCTTGCATCCTCCAGTGCCTAACACAGGCCCTGGCACACATTAGACGCTCAATCTACACTTGCTGTATATTGCAGGCAAAGGTGCTGTGGTTACAAAACACAATGCCGGTTCTCGTAATGGCTCTAAGGAGAGCTCTCACTGTAAAGTGTATGCAGATGTTCAGATGTCCTGATTCACGATTACGTTTGTCATACCCATGTCTCCCTTTTCCTCTCAGCATTTCCATATATACTTCTCTTCACAAAATGGGCTTAGAAGTGGCTCTTGGCCAGCTGCCTTTAGAACAGTGAAGGTCTGCCTGTCTCATTTACTGTTGGGGGCATGAGGACTGTGACCAATGGCAGGTTTTACTGGATGGACTCACAGTCATTGGCTCACTGAAGAACATCTGACAGAATTTTGCATAGTTGTTCCCTCCAGACTACTTGGCTAAACGCAGTAATCTCAGATGAAACTCCATCATATCATAACACTGCCCCACCTCATCAACAAGGGTTGGTCTTAAGACCAATAAATTACCACATGCTACGGAGGTAATTAAAAGCTGATAGATGAATAAAGACTATTTTAACCAGGAAATTCCTCATATGAAAAGTAATTTATTATGTTGGATAAAATAGGCAACAGCACAACTTAGGAAAATCATATCACTAATGTAGTTTATTAATACCTTTCCTACAGGGGTGACACCAAAGGGTTCAACAAAGATTTTTATTGTTTTTCAGAAAGCCTTTACAAACCTCAATCAAGAGATCTGAAATTCTGTAAAACACATGCTCGTTCCTTAACTTCAATTTCCTTCAGTAGTTTTATAGATCCCTTAGGCCAGGGAGAGCAAAAACAGATGGTGCTCGGGAGGACTTTACCGTGCCTGTCTGCAATGCCATAATAAATTTAAAAGTTTTGCTGATACTAAGCTTCCGTTATTAATCCTGATATGAAATGATCCCTGTTGTAGCTTGTTTTTTATTTTTTTAATCTGGTTTATTAATCATTGGCTAAACTATTTTCTCCTAGAAATTCAAAAAATACCCAGTAACATCATTTAGACCAGTCGGAAAAGCAGGCCAGCATGTGTTTATATAACATAGCACTTTTCCCCAGGGCCTACCTTGCCCCATAAATTGTTGTACTGGTGTGAAAAAACACAAGTCAGGTCTGAAAAAAAGTTCTCCTCTTAAATCACAACCATATTTGTGAGAGGAGAGGAAGACAGCGACTTATTTAAAGTCACAGCCAAGTTCGTCACACTAGTTTCTTTTTCCTTTCCTAAATGATTTCTTATTATTGTATTTTCCAATTGTCTGCCTTAGCCCCACTGCCCCTAACCCCTGATATCGTAATTCCTTTTGAACAGTTAAATATTTCAATAATTTATGGTTGTGGGACACTTGTTAATCATTATCGTTTGACTCATTATCATGGGTAGAGATGTAGAATTACTGAGGTGGAAACAAAGTGCAAAACTATAGGAAGGAATGTTTTCCAAATGGGAACACCCTGCCCACCAACTGAGAACAACCAACTCTTGGCTGGGTCTACAGTAACCAAAGTCTGCACTAAACTCTGAGATACTTGAGGAATAGCTTTCTGGTCACTTCAGGCATGCAGAATGAGTGGAAGCAAAAGGGGAAAAGCTATTTGATGCTCTGAAAAGAACCCTTGGGCAGAGACAAAGGCAGCTAAGGACAGCTGAAGATAGTAATATTATATGCACATGACGACTGGTCAGTTCATCAACCAGATGGAACTAAGTACTTTGATGGGTGGCACTGATGCTAGAAGGACATTAAATTAAAGTTGATAAGTCTGGGAGAAAAGCCACAGGGAAGGAGAAAGAAAAGATGAGAGAAGAAATGGAAAAGGAACAGACAGGAGTGTGCACGGTGCATCGGGGACAGAATCAGGCTGGGTTCACACTGTAGTTCAGACACTCTGGAGCTGTCTGACCTTCAGAAAGTGATTTAGCCACTTTGTGTCTGTGAAATGTCTAAAAGGATTTACCTCACAGTGTGGCTGTGAACATTAAATGAGTGACCACATGAAAAGAGCCTCTAACAGTGACTGGCCCTTCATCAATGGGGCCCTATTATAGCTGAGTGCAACCATTCGTTTTCTGATGATGTAGGATGACTGGGTTTTCTGTTTAATAGTTTTTATTTAAAATTTTTTTAACAAAATGGGTATCGTTTATGCTAATATTGCTGTTAAGAAGAGGCAAGAGGCTAGAATATGAAGTGAGATGGAATTTCTCTAAATAGGGTTGAGGGAGTCAGGTGGGTGTTAAGAAGGGGGAATTATAACTCTGGGCACTTTTTTAAAGAGATGGGAGCACTTTCATATCGGGCTAGCTTATAGAGATTGTTCAGGGACCTGGGAAAAGTGGGGAAATGGCAGATGGATTGAATGCAAGGAGGACGGCTATAAGACAAAAAGAGTTATCACCTGAGAGTAAGGAACAGCAATGGGCCCCAAAAAGGTGGTACTGAATTCCTCAGGATGCTAGCAGAAACCAATGGGATTGAAAAGAATGACCTGGGTTAGGCCGGGTGCAGTGGCTCACGCCTGTAATCCCAGCACTTTGGGAGGCTGAGGCGGGCGGATCATGAGGTCAGGAGATCGAGACCATCCTGGCTAACACAGTGAAACCCCGTCTCTACTAAAAATACAAAAAATTAGCCGGGCGAGGTGACGGCCACCTGTAGTCCCAGCTATGCGGGAGGCTGAGGCAGGAGAATGGCGTGAACCCCGGGGGGCGGAGACTGCAGTGAGCCAAGATCTTGCCACTGCACTCCAGCTTGGGTGAAAGAGAGAGACTTCTTCTCAAAAAAAAAAAAAAAAAAGAATGACCTGGGTTAAATTCTCTGGGTCACTGGCTATTTCTTTGCTTACTACACAGATTTGCAACATGAGTTTAGTGAAAACAAGGAGTATCTGGCATTAAACATAGCACCTGGAGAACTTAGTAGGTACATAATAAATGTTGGTTCCCTTCCCTCCCCAACTTAGGGAGCAAGGATTTTCTTTCAACACATTGAGAGAAATGGCTCTGTCTTTGCTGCAAAGATGACCCAAGAATGTAAGTTGGAAATGACTATAAAGTCCTGATTTATGTGTGAATGTGCATGAAGCTGAATATAGAAGCATGAAACCTGTACCTGTAAGTTGCTGAATTTGTATAATTTGCGCCCCGAGATCCTGTTAACTAGAGCAAAATATCTGTGCCCTTTTAAGATAGTTCTCTGAAGTGGACACAGTAAAGAGAGGCATACAAGAGAATCTCTTAGGAACTGGAAGACAAGCTCAGAGGCATAGAATGTAGTGCTGCTTAAGTATCACAGTGGCTGGGAGCTCATCTGCCTGGCCTGGAAAGGATTAGTTAAATGAGACCAGCATCCTGTTCTGCTGCTGAAAATCTTCATGTGTTGGAAATCACAAGATGCTGGAAAGATGGACTTATGTGAGCTGAAAGCTGCTTCTCTATAACCTCTATTCCACTGTTTCACATTTGTTTGTCTAAAACACGGAAGCAAGCAAAAAATGTTATTTGCCAATCACTTACCACTCATTTATGGTGCCCTAGGGGCCCCACACCATTAGGCCTGAGTGAATGAGGAAAGAAATGAAGACACAGTCATCACTCAAGAGGGAGTTAAGCGTTCTGAAACGGTTACTGTGGCACCGATGTGGAAGAAGGACTGAGGAAGAACAAGACCGCTGCAATGTCTACAGACAGGAAACGGCAGAGAGAAGGAACACGGAGGAGGTAGTGCTGCCAGGAAAACAGAATGCAGAGATTTCCTTTCCTTTACAAATCCCTGAAATACCTGCGAGGACTGAGGGGCCCTTCGGACTTCTAATTTCCAGATCAAATACCACACATTCCTCTTAGCAACTATTATCAGAGAAGGAGCACAGGGCAACGTTTAAGGTAGCAGACCTGGGGATCAGACATCGAAGTTGAAACCTTATCTCTCCACTATGAGTCAGATAGTGATATCAGATAAGGTTCCTAACTTCTCTGTGCCTCAATCTCCACATCTGTAAAGTGGTGATTATGGCAACCCATTTGGTGTGAGGATCATGTGAGTTAGCGACAAGCACTCTCTCCTGATGTTCACGGCAAACACAACAGAGTCTGCCCTGACTTCTCCTCTGTCTCCTCACATCCAACCTGTCCATCAATCCTGTTGGCTCTCCCCTCAAACTGTATTCAGAATCCAACCACTTCCTACCACTGCTGCCCTCCTGGCCCCACACACTGTGATCTCTCATCTGCTTTATTGGAATAGCCTCCTAAGCGGCTTGCAATACAACAGTCAGAGTCCTACTGTGAAAATATAAATCAGGTCATGACACTTCCCTCTCAAGCTCCTCCAGTTTTTTTTTTTTTTTTTTTTTTTATCTGACCATGAGTAAATGCCACAAGGCTCTATGGGAAACACAACTGAAAATATGGCTCTTGGTTCCCCTTGCCTGCTGTACTTTTCTCTAGGCACTTAAATGTGTCTATATTTCATTACTCATTGTATTTACGGTCTGCCTCCTTGCACTAGAAAAGTGAGCTATGGGAGGGCACGGGTTTCTGTCTGTTTCATTCAGGACTGAATCCACAGTGCCTAGAATAGCATCAGACACACAGAAGAATCTCAATAGCTGTTGGATTGATTGATTGAAAAAAAAAATATATAGTCCTTACAGAACTACCTGGGATACAGTAAGTGTTCAATATTCATGAGGTATTATTGGTGCTATTCTTCCCAGATCTTGGTTGCCTTTTTATAGGGCTCCTCTGTTCAGTCAATGCCCCTTTAGAACCACACAGTATCTCACTCTCCAAAATACCTCCTGAACCAGCACAGAGCAGAACAGGGCTGCTATTCTCTGTCTGCTCCACCTCTGTAAGGTACCATCCTGGAGACCCTTACTAAGTTTTTGGGCAACCAAAACATGCTTACGTACATAATTAGTTAATTATTTAGTGTGGAAGGAATTGCTGCCAAATCAACACAGGAAAGGACTGGGATCCTGGGGATATGGTCTTTGGATTAGATACTTATGACCCTGTTAGTGGTGGTGACAGAAATTACCTACACCCTGCATCAGGAATCCTGCAGAACGGCCTCAAATTCTGGGGGCTGCTCTGGGCCGCGTTTCATTACGTGGATATCATAAAACATGTCAAGGCAGCAGATGCTAACATTTAACTTATGCTGGCATTACTTACAATATATTACTATATGCAATAGATCATATACGTAATGTACAATATATTACAATAATATATTGCTATGAAAGTTAACAGTTGAATAAGCTTTAAGATAGTTGGCCAATTATGTATATACCTACAGATATAAATATTGGCACATACATGAATCTTTCACATTTATATATGTATGTATATATACGTATATATTTGGCTATATTCTTGATTGAGATAAGAATTTTAAGATTAGAAAAATATAGACCTAAAAGTAGTCACTTCCTGTTGAAATTCACTGAGTTGTAATGTAACATAACTAGTGACTCTATATCTATAATAAAAATGTTAGAAATTGAATACAGCTACAACATTTTTTGGGACTTATTAGCCTAATGCCCAAGAAACAGTAAATGGAGATGTTTTACCTGGGAGAATCTGAGTGGCATTCTCACTATATCCTTATATTGGCATTATTGTGAGGCTCATTTACACATACACACACCCACATCCCACCACACCCACATCCATACCCACACCAAAATGTTTTGGGAGCACTAAAGTGCTACATAAATTTAAAGTAGTCTTCTTTTGTTTGAATAAAGAAAACAGACATTTTGGACATGCTAGTCAAGCCTACCCTACAGCTGAATTAATCCATTTTCATATTTTCAGTGGAGCACCAGCTATTTAAACACTATATTCAGAGTAGCAGTAGTAATAAAACAACAAGAAAAGAACCTCTGTTAGCACTTCCCACTGTATATGAAGTGAACAGCAATGTGATGGAGTACTGACATTCATTTCACTTTGAATTAAACACAGCATCACCATGACTCTCAAGAGACGATATTAAGTTTTGTGTTTGGGTAATACTGGGAATTCTACAGGCAAGGGTAGAATTATATTTGGTTGGCAAAAAGCCAGTCAAACTTCACACTTGTCCTAGAAGTAGGTGGTCAAAACCTCAGTTCTTGTCATCATACCTATTGGCCATACTTGCTTAAACCATCTGGGTCTCAAATCTTTTGTGTTATTCATTTTGAAAATAAACATTAAGAAATGAGATAAAGGAAGGCAAAGACTTATGTCTAACGAAAAAGATATCAAGTTAAAATCGACCTAAGGGAAAAGCAGGTTCAATGAGACAGAGCACATCAAATAAAAACAAAGAATAGAATTAAATTTTCCAAATGTCATCATCAGATATATACACACGCACATACTTTTTTTCCTTCAGTTGTATTCCTTTAGTTCAGGAAAAGGACTCAGAAACCAAGGTAAAGAATAGACCCACTCACAGTGTTCTCCCTGTTCTGCTTAGAATACATGCTGTAAAATTTCTAGTTTTCACAATATATGTTTCAAAAGAAACCTTCACTTTTTGTAGAAGGAAGTATATACTCCTTGATATGTCTGGTTTTGCTGTAATAGTATATAATGCCTCTCTCTAATAAATTTAACCACAAAATTTTAAAAATGTGTCTGCATTCTGCTAATTTATAAAAAGCAGGATGCTGTCAGATAAAATTTCATGAAAATGATCTATAAACCAGACTGTCAAAAGTGAAAGGTACTCAGGCAGTACTTACGGGCAACAAATACATGAAAACCACTGGAAAGGGTTCCTGTGACTGCGGTAAAACAATGTACTGTCACGGAGCTCACATTACCTTGATTTGCAAGTTACTGTGAGGTCACAGGAAATCCCAAAATGTTTTCCACATTTTCTTTTATACATTTTATGTCAAATTTCCTGCAATTGAAATCATAAACCCTCCTACTGCTGGAATCTCTTCAGAAGGAAAGGAGATCTTTTGACACTCCCCCATGAACACCTAATAACTCAATTCCTACCCGTGTAACAAGAAACTGAAAGACAGAATTGAAAATGGACTATGATAAGGCTGAAATGTCAGATGCCCTAATTCTTTCAAAATGAAAACCAAACTGATGTGATTAGGACAACTCAAAAAGTGCATTTAATCTAGTGACAGCAGATTTTTCTCTAGAATAAGAGATAACAGAAGAAATGATAGACTGTCTCAAGACAGAAACCCACCATTTCCCCAAATCTTTAATCAAAATGTATTTGTGGCTTTATGGTGTAATTTTAAAATGGCATCTTCTATATGGATATTCTTAACGAGATTCAAGCTCCCGACAACCATATTTTATTGTCCTGGCTATGTTTATGAAAGGATAAGTCAGATTTAAGTAAAATGTTCAAGTTTAAAATATTCTCTCAAGATTAATCACTCAAAACTGTGGAATTTAAAAACAGCTTTTAAATGGTCAAATACTATTTTAATATAAATCAACAAGATGGAAAAACATGCTAAATGATTAAGGTTCGCTAAAAAATACCAGTTTTTAAGGTTTTGTTGGATTGTGAGTTATTAGCGCACATTACCTCTCCTGACATATCAGGGGCCATTGGAATGGCAGGCCACAGAGATGAGTAGATTCCAAAAAACACCACCCAGAGTGCGATGCTCCCCCATATCGCTATGTGGCTGAACTGTAGAGCAAGGAAATCTGAGTCAAAAAAGTTTTATGTAGACCGAGTACACAAATACTAATGAAACTCTCTCAAATTCCCTTATTAACTTTTTATTATGTCCATAAAAATATTATCTATAAGAGTTTCTACCTAATTGTGTGTGTTTTTAAATTGGATCTTTAAGTGCTAATCTGTTCTATAACAGTTGCAATGTTTGTGGTATTGGAATTTAGAACTGTTCCTCCTCTAGCTTTTTTGGTAGTTTTCTCTTCTTACCCTTACCTTTTTTATCCCTGAACATTTGGAAGCCTGCCTTACTCTTGGTCTGCATGCTCTCACCGAAAGACATCAGACCCTTGTGAGAATATTATATGCATGCTGATGGCTGTTAAATCCAAATGCCTTGTGGCACTCTTTCCCAGGGACATGAAACTTTAATTTCTTTTTGTTTCCGGAGTCTCTACTGGATGGGGGTATACTGCAAAGCTAATGTATCTAAAATGGAACAAGATCAGGTATTTATCAATGTCTGAGGACAAATCTTTAATTAATATTTTCAGTCTTCAGAATCACTTTCCAATGGGTTTTCTGCAGAACACCAGTCCAGTGACACCTCGAAGAAAAGATTTGTAGTTCATAAGTTTAAAGTCTCACCACTTCCTGGGATACTCATACTATATGATAATACTTTAAAGGCTCTGAGAAGTCTTGTGGTAATGCACTTGTTTAAGTTTGTTTAACTCAGTATTTCCCAGTTAAAACCTCCAGTTCTCCTTCCCCTACCCCTGACACCCCACAATTGAAAACCTGTGGACTAGGACATATCAACCTAGGACATATCAAGTTAGAGTGAAGACCACCACCAAGACTGGAGATGATGCACAAGTACATGTGACATTTCTTGGTTGTGGTTAAATATTTACTTACCCATGTCCAATATGATGTCTCCAATCCAGCTTTCAAACACACAGTTATCACCACAAACTAAAACAGAAGGGGAAAATGTTATTGTATCTCATAAACATGAAAGTTCATCAAATGACGGAGAGATTTATAAAGAACAGATATCTCTGAATGTAAATATGGGACTAGGAGACTGCTGCTTGCTTTGTACGTCCAACCAGCAAAGAGACAGGTGAATTAGCTGGGCAGCCGACAGGACTGTGATAGGTGAGAGGTGCCCAGGGCAGCACTGCACTTCCAGCTTCCTTGCCTCTCCCTCACCTGCACAGCCTGACCCTCCATCCACGAGCTCCTTTGTATGTGTTTTCTGCTTTTTGTACAATTCATGAACAGTAATAGCACATGCCTGGGTTAATTTGAGTTTTCAAGCTTACTTTACCTTTATTTTAAATCTCCTTTCATATTAAAAGTCCAACTTTCTGAATTTTAAAGACAAATTTTAATGAATAAAATAACCAGACATTTAGAAATCTAAATGCTTACTCTGGAACTTTACTTAAAACCTTGCTGAATAGGATATGAGACATTTCTCCATGATATATGCACCCATCGCTGGGGCTTACGCTAGTCATTCTGAAAAAGAAAACTGGGGTTGGATTAATTGCACTGTGTTTTCCACAGTATAACATAATTATGAAGTGTACTTGCCATGGAGTCAGACTATCTGTGCCCAAGATGTTATCACTTAGCTATTGTGGTTAATGAACAAAGCAAGTTACTTCACCTCTCTGTGTCTCAACTCCTATACTTATAAACTGGGACGGATAAAGCTTACCAATCTTACAGAGATTTTTTTTTTCTTTTTTTGAGAGTAAAACTCTAAAATACTCAGAATGGTGATTAACATGGAATATTATTTATTTATAATAATACAATCTTAAATATTGTTAGTAGTCAAGGAAACCCTAGGCACCTTTGATAGTTGTGGTGATGGAAGTGATGTTTGCTAGCACTTGATCCATAAATGCTTGAAGTGCCCAGTTCTACTTTAAGGCACATTAAGGGTTTCCACACAGCATGTGATAAGACACTTCCCAGTGTGGTTGTAAAGTCAGATTACTGTAAGAACAGTTGAGCTTTCTCAGCAGGATAGCTAACGGCAATTTAGGTTATTTGTTAAAATAAAACTTACTAAATGCAAAAGTTAATTTATGTGATCCAAAAATTCTAAAAGAAGAGATACAGGCCAGGTGTGGTGGCTCATGCCTATAATCCCAGCACTTTGGGAGGCTGAGGTGGGCAGATCACCTGAGGTAAGGAGTTTGAGACCAGCCTGGCCAACATGGTGAAACCTTGTCTCTACTAAAAATACAAAACTTAGCTGAGCGTGATAGCACGCGCCTGTAATCCCAGGTACACAGGAGGCTGGGGCAGGAGAATCACATGAACCTGGGAGGTAGAGGCTTCAGTGAGCCGAGGTCATGCCACTGCACTCCAGCCTGGGTGACAAGAGTGAAACGCCCTCTCAAAAAAAAAAAAAAAAAAAAAAAAGAGAGAAGAGATACAGTTTTGAAATAAATTAAAGAAAAATACTCTCCTGAGACCTGGATACTGTAAAGTGTCCCCGGGAGACATCCATGACATACACTCTGATTTATTTCTACCCACTGCTCTGCTTTCACATTTGTGTTATATGAGAAGGAGCCACCAGCCCCTGCAAACATACTTTTTGCTTGTCTTTTACTACTTTGGTGGGTTGATGCCAAGAGAAAGAAGACCCCCCAGATTGGTCAAAACCTCAATCCTTCTGCTACTTAATGGTATTGATTTCCTATCATTCAGTTGTTTTATTTCATTATTTGATAAAAATGAAATAAGACCCCGTTATAAGCCCTGGGTCTTATTTAATTTTTAAAGGGAACTGTAAACAACCCTGAAATCCAGAACACACATATCATATTTAAATTTAAAAATAAAATGAGCACAGATGAAAGGTTTTGATTTTATATGCAAACGAGACCAACATCCTGCACTCACAGTGTACACAAAGTTTCCCAGTAGCAGATAATCCGAGGTTTTCCCATTTCCAAATGCAGTACCTGTACGAAGAGGAGAGAGGCCTGTTAGAAAGGAAAATGAGATTCTTTCAGAATCTTTTCAAAGATATTCAGAAAGTTGGAACGAAGGAAGGGAAATCAAGGGATACACAGTGGAGCCAGAAATGAGGTTAATTAAAAAAAAACAAACAAACCCAAACACTCTAAGAAAGAGTGCTAACAAAGCTGCTGTAAAGATAGGCCACAAAAGCCAACATTGAAGAAGGAAATCTGACTTGTTAATGAATTTTCAGAGTCCACAAGATTAAAAAAAAAAATCCAACAAATTGTTCAAACAAAGCCGGAAAGGGTATTCTGGATCATAATAAAGAACTCTGTAATATGGATGAGAGTCATAGGGAATCTTCTTGCTATCTCTCAATAAAGTTGTTGGATTGGGCCAAAAGGGATTCATAAAAGCAACTCACAGAGGGTCAGGGAACACCAGCGTGGTTTCAGGCATGTGGCTCTTTGAGGGTCTGGCTGAATATAGGGGCATATTTTAAAGTATTTTGTTATTCTAGCAATGACTAACAAACGTGGCTTTATTTCTATTTATTTATTTTTTTTAGACGGTTTTACTTTGTCACCCAGGTTGGAGTGCAGTGGCGTGATCTTGGCTCACTGCAACCTCCGCTCCCAGGTTCAAGTAATTATCATGCCTCAGCCTCTGGAGTAGCTGGGATTATAGGTGTGCGCCCCCATGCCCAGCTAATTTTGTTATTTTTAGTAGAGACAGGGTTTCACCATGTTGACCAGGCTGGTCTCGAACTCCTGGCCTCACGTGATCTGCTGGCTTTGGCCTCCCAAAGTGCTGGGATTACAGGAGTGAGCCACTGCACCTGGCCACCTTTAAATGTGGCTTTAGATGAAGGAAGTGGTAGCTGATGCACAAAAATTTCTAGTACTGATCAAATCAAGTGGAAATAAGAGCTGAATAATTAAATCATTGATACCATTGAAAAATTAAAAATCCATGGTATGTATAATACAACGACGTATGCACATATTGAACATTTATTCAGAGTCAAATATATAAGGGCAAACTATATTAGAATAAAGTATGGGATGAAACAGAGAGTGGTACTGGTGAGCTTTGGAGACACTGAAGCTTAGTTCTATTACTATTAACAGTTGTGTCATTTTGGGTTATTTATAATCAATCCCTATGGAACTCAGTTTAGCTAAAAGTAGTGAAGCTATTTAACCTGAGAGGGTTTTGAAGTGACTATGAAGTTCTGTATGTAAAACACCAAGCAGTATCAGGTGCAAGGCATGTTCAGCATTTGAATAATTTGGGTAAATCACTCATTCTCATACTTCCTGGTCTATGGATCCCTTTACACTAAAAAATTATTGAGGGTCTCAAAAAGTTTTTATGTGGTTTATGTCTATCAATATTTACCAAATTAGAAATTAAAACAGAAAATTTAAAATTATGTATTGATTATCATAAATATAAAACCTAACACATGGTAATATAAATGACAGGTTTTCTGAAAAGCATTTTCCAAAGCAAACAAAAAAATAAGTGAGAAAATTGGTATTGTTTGGGTTTTCACAATCTCTTATTTCCAGCTTAATAGAAAGCAGCTGGATTCTCATGTTTTGGTTGAAACATAAAAGGGAAATCCAGCTGCACAGTGATATGGAGTTACAAAGAAGAAGAGCATTTTAATAATCTTTTCCAATAGTTGTGGATTGTCTTTGATACTACATCAAAACTCAACAAGTAGCCTCCCTCCCCCCTCTCTCTTTTGTTTTTTTTTTTTTTTTTTTTTTTTTTTTGAGATGGAGTCTCACTCTGTCATCCAGGCTGGAGTGCAGTCATGTGACCTCAGCTCACTGCAACCTCCTCCTCCTGGGTTCAAGCAATTCTCCTGCTTCAGCCTCTTGAGTAGTTGGGGTTACAAGTGCACGTCACAATGCCCAGCTAATTTTTGTATTTTTAGTAGAGATGGGGTTTCACCATGTTGGCCAGGCTGGTCTCGAACTCCTGACCTCAAGTGGTCCACCCACCTCGGGCTCCCAAAGTGCTAGGATTACAGGTGCGAGCTACTAAGCCTGGCCAACAAGTAGTTTCTCAAAGTGGTAGAGATAGTTTCTCAAAGGTTGGTTGCCAGTGTGGAATCTGAAACTATATCAATGAACTTTCTGTACTATATTGCATTAAAATCCATCAGTCTACTTTGCATATTTTTTTTTTTTTTTTTTTTTTTGAGATGGAGTCTTGCTCTGTTGCCCAGGCTAGAGTGCCATGGCATGATCTTGGCTCACTGCAACCTCCACCTCCTAGGTTCAAGCGATTTTCCTGCCTCAGCCTCCTGAGTAGCTGGGACTACAGGCATGCGCCACCACACTTGGCTAATTTTTGTATTCTTAGTAGAGACGGAGTTTTGCCATGTTGGCCAGGCTGGTCTCAAACTCCTGACCTCATGTGATCCACCTGCACTGGGCTCCCAAAGTGCTGGGATTACAGGTGTGAGCCACCATGCCCAGCCTACTTTGCACTTTGAATGGATCTTTTACCCGTGCAAGATTCTGCAGCCTCTGGTTCAATCCAGAAGGCACCATTCCTTGGGAAAATCACTGCACTTTGGTATGCAGAACTGCTTTATATGTATGTTAATACTTCCCATTTTGTCAAATACAGAATATTATTAAGATGGTTCAAGTTTTAATAAAAGCATTAGTTTTATGGTGTCTTCATGCGCATTCTTAAATGAAACCTAGTGCATGACCGTGAAGAATATAATGACTACTAGCACAGTGGTACCACTGTTTGTGGATGACAAAAAGGTCTTGGGTATTTCCAGGGTCTACAGACTACTCTTTCAGAACTGCTGAGGCAAAGGAATACATGAATATGTAGCTATATATTACATAGCATATGTAAAGTTCTTCAGTATCCCCATCCTTTCAGAAACCAAAAAACAAAAGAACCCTCTCCCCTAAAACATTCCTTATTTAAACATGAAAACAAGGCAAAACAACAACTACAAATCCCTCAATATCAAAACCATAAAGTAGTTTATGCTAAACGTCAATTCACCCCTTAAAAAAATAAAGCAAGTGTTCCCTAGTCTTGGCTAGTTTTGGTCTCTATAAGCAGCACTCCCGTGAACTGCCTTGACTGAAGCTGGATAGCTGTGCGGCTTTCCAGAGAAATGTAATGATGGATCTAGGAACTGCTTCTCTGGAAGATGAAGTCACTTGGGAATTCCTTTCAAACCCTGTCATTGCTAAAGTGTTTCGGATGCTATCTGGTTTAAGTGACCTTTGATATTCAATTTCTTTTTTTCTAATTTAGAAGGTTTAAATAGCAGTTTAGTAGATAGGCATGCCTTATCTTTCAAACTTGTATCAATTTTGCATTTTGAAAATAAATTTTACTTGGAGAGCTTGTCTGAGGTCAGGGTATCTTGAATTGTACCCTGGACCTCCATATCCTGTTGCTCCAAAAAGTGGAAACAATCTAAAGGTCCATCAACTGATGAATAGATTAAAAAATGTGGTATATCTATACCATAGAATATTATTCAGCCATAAAAAGGAAGTATTGATTCCAGTTGCAACATGGATGAACCATGGTCACATAATGATTCCATTTGTATAAAATGTCTAGAATAGGTAAATCCATAGAGACAAAAAAAATGTAAGTAGTTGCCAGGGTCTGGTAGGGAAGCTGTGGAGAAACAGGGAGTGATTACCAATGGATATGGGGCTTCTCTATTGGATGATATGAATGTCTGGCACTAGATAGTGGTGACATCTATATAATTCAGTGAATATACTAAAAAAAACTACTGAATCGTACACTTTAAAAGAGTTAACTTTTATGGTATGTGAATTATATGTCAAAGCCAAACAAACAAGCAACAAACTAACTCACTGTAATTCTCCTGGCCTCCTGGGTCAATATTCTACACTTTAAATATTCTTACCATGCTCATTCCATGGCCTAGACATTGAAAAGTATTTACTGTTGCAATTTACTGAGCAATTAAAAAAGGAGATTAAAATCTTGGCTAGAATATGAAACCACTGCCTTCTTTGTAATACTCACCTCGCTTATGCCACAAGCTCTTGGTAATTCATTCGCAATTTGCTGAGTGCCTACTACAAGCTATGCACTGTTCTAAGCACTGTGAATGCAACACAACTTCTAATTACCTGCCCATCTGAAGCTTCAATTTTAAAAGAGGAGAAAGATCATACAAAAGAAACAAACATATCAAAACTTGATTGACAAGTACCATGAAGACATACAGGATGACAAGGGAATAGAGCCTAGGAGCAGTGAGGGCAGGTGGTGGTTGCTCTTTTGGACAGGATGATCTGGGAAGGCTTCTTGAGCACAGACGTGAAGCATCGGAGGGGAGAGAGCCAATTCGAGTATCTGCGAAGAATGGGGAACAATTTGGAGGTGGAAGATTTTGTTCTAAGTATGCTACATATGGAATTCTGAGGAGGGAGGCACCTGGCCTGATTCATGTTCTGCAGGGATCACTCTGGCTACCTATGGAGAGGAGATCATCAGTGGGCAGCAGCAGGCAGCACTCTCTTCCGTTGGCAACCATTAATTGATAGACAGTAGGTATGGCCTGTACTTATAAAGGACTGACAATTCCTTGGGTGTACTGTGTCTTGTGTTTTTGACTACCGTAGTATTGAAGCAGGCATGCTGAATGGTTGGTGTCTTCCCGAGGATCTCAAGGCAAAGTCGGCTCCAAGACAGAGCAGCACCAGCTTAAGAATCACAGGGATCTCTTTTCTAAAGTAGCTATTTAATCACTTTTATGTGTATAGGAAATGCACCATGATCCTCTCTCTCTAAACCGAGAGAATAAAATCACTTCCCTCAAAATGAGCAGAGTAAAAGCTAACACTCCAAGATGAACATAAAAACATATTAAAAACCTCATCCAAAACACTGGCTCAAGTATACTTGAAAATACCAGCATGTCTGATTAGGTTCAGTATAAAGGGCTTGATACAAGCCTCATAGGTACAATAAATAGGCTACATAAAATATTAGCACTTATTGTCCTCAAACTATACATCAACAGAGGGAAAAAAAGCCCTAAAATTTAACTCTCTGCAAGTTTGGAAAACATGAGAAGTAAAGAAGAAAGGCTTTGCATATATTAAATCACTTTGCTCTCAAAGGAATAATAAAAATCTTCAAAGTGTGTACAGTTTTTGGATGCATGCATTTTAGGTTAAGAGAAATATACAATGAAACTGCTATATTTTTAACATACATTGACAATGAGTTATTTTTCTAAAAAAGTAAAAAGTCATCTCTTTGCATTCATATCCCTTCTACTTACCATACTGAAGGGCTTTTAGTGGAAACCAAAACAGAATAACTGAGTGGAAGAGGCCATTTAAACAATGAACCCAGAAAACCTGAGGGAAAACAAAAATCCATGAGAACCATTTGCGATAAACTAGCTCTGTGAACTCTGACCTTTCTTTTTATCTATGAGCTAGATTCACAAAATGTGTTTCTGTCGGGCCACCACTGTGAATTAATAGAACTGACAGACACTTTCTGCCTCTTAGACTTTCATGGGTCATTTATTTATTTTTATGTTTCTCAAAATGTTTTTTCAGCTTCACTTGAATTTTTTTTCTGCTTCTCAAAAACCAAATTTAAATTTCTGCCTGAAAAAGAAAATAAAATTTAAAATAAAAAAGTGCAGATTCTGAAATTCCTTAAGTGGGACTATTTTCATAATTCCAGAAGAATAGACTTTTAAAAGATTATAATTTGGGGAAATCCCTTTCTTTTCCCCACGTACAACTGTAAACTTTCCAATGCTAAAGATGTAAAGCTTTCCCTTATCAAGAGATATAAAGATATTCTATACTATTCTCTGCAGGGTATCAAAATATATACTTGTTATAGCCAGTATAACATTTAAATTATATAATCATACAAATAAAGCACTGTGACTATGACTTTACTAAAGGCTTTCACAATTTAACACTGTCAATATCAAGTTTTGTATAATTATAATATCATATAATAGTTACTACTTTTTATATCTATTGTATTTTAAGAACAAGAGAGCAAGCATCACTGGTACTTTCTTTGTAACATGGATGTGAAAGATTAAGTTATAGAAAAACTTTAGAATTCTTATGGCCCCTCTGAACAGTTGTAGTTTTGTCATTTAAAAGCGCTTCTTGCAAACAAAACTTATGCTAAATAAAATTGGCATGTATTAATAGTTTTAAGCTGTTCAAACAACAGAAATTAAGTTGCCTGCCTCCCAAAATTTTCCACTGCGAGCTCAATCTCTTTTGTTAGTTCTCCCAGCCACACTGGATTGTATGATCCAATTTACGCTCCAATACATTACACATTTGAACTTGTGTTACTCATTAACCTTTGTCTCTTCTCCTCACTGTGTCATTACCACAAGTTTTTATTTGACAGAAAGCACAGGTGGGTGCAAGAAAAATTAGTTCTACTTTTCCATTTTCCTTACTGATACTTATTGTCACATGCTAATCCTTTAACCCCCGTCACGACCTCAGAACCTCCGACCCTTTTTACCATAACAAACGTAAGAATCATCATTCAGGGCAACAATGCTCCCGCACTTGGAACCCCCAGCAACCGCTGTGTATACAACTATGCATTTTGTAGCCATTTGTCCCTGAATTTTCAAACACTTACATGAGATTGAATCAAAGACTTTTCACTGAAATCACTAGAAAAATCCATAAACCCTGTAAAACAGGGTTGACAACTTGTGTATATAAACTATAAATGCTCAAATGGGTATAGAAATTGTATAACCCATTTGGGTTGATCTGATGACTTACCTGAACTCCTGGGCTCTACAGATAATGAAAATACTTTTTTCAACAATAAAAGATACAAGGAATGATGCTCCCACATTAAAACAATATACTACCCGCTATACCCTTTTCCTGGCCACAAAAATGTGTCCAAGTTGCCATGTACAGAAGAATGTGCCTTTGCAGGAATGATTTTGGGTAATTCTATGACGATCAATTTATGTTTTTAAGCAAGAATGGCACGGCCACATTTGTGTTTGGAGGCTAAATTCAGAGATGGTACCATGGGGCCCACACTGTGGTAGACGAGACCTGTGGCTGAGGTTGGTTGTTGAGAATTATTGTTAGTATACCAACCAGCAGGCCTGGAACTTCCCCAGCTCTCAGATCACTTTTTCAGGGGAACCAGAGGCCACAGTCTGATTGTGGCTTGCCGTCATTTGCGAATGCTCACCATAGGTAATGAAAAACATTCAGCAATGTGATGAAATTTAATACAAACTGGGCATCACAAATAAATTTAAAAATCCAAAAGTAAAACATTTAAAAATGAAAGCAGAGATAACTGCTTATTAACAGTATTAGTTTTAAGAGAGTCCACTAAAAATACTTTTCAGAACCAATGGCATAAGTTAAAGAATCCTTCAGTCTGTCTGTCCTGAGCTAACCAAATTCATTTATTTAAAACAGTGCCACCAAGTTGTATGCATGTGTACAGCTGGATACACAGGCATGCTGTGTTCATGAAGATCACGTCTCAGAAGAAGAATAACGTCTTGCCCACAAACCTAGCACTATCATTTATGCTGTGAGGTTAGAGGCACCAAAACACCTGTTTCACTTTATTCTCTTGGCATATGGAAAATGCCATTGAAAAGCTTTATGAATCCCTAAATATTTAAAATATCCCACATTAGCTGTCCTAAATTCAAGACACTGAGTTAAGATTACATCTAATTATCAGTAACATGCTAATAAACATGCACTATATTAAAGAGAAACAATTCTGCGAAAGTGTATTTTATTTGTTGCTTTCATAACACTAATAAAATATACAAATGTTAGTTTCAAAATGACACCTAACTTGATTGTTGTAATATTAAATTTTTTCCTCCTCACTCACATTAAACAAAAAATTGAATTATTAACAAATACCAATGGAAACACTTTAGAATATATACATGCAGGAAAGTAAACTATACAGAAAATGAGATTTTGTGTGTGTGTGTGTCTGTGTGTGTGTGTGTGTGTGTGTGGCTGGGATAAATACTATTGGATCACACCCAGAATGTGATTTTAGATAAACTGTTGGATATTTTATCGTGTATTTTTAATTTTATAGCTTGAAAATACTGAGTACTATTTCCCAGAGACTATAATTTTAATGCCTTACACAATCAATCTAAAATTCTAATGAGGACAAAGTTATTTCACAAAATGGAAAACCAGTTAAGGAACAATAAAATGCCTCTCACTCCTTTACACACAGAAAGCCAGTCTGTACCAGTCCTAGATGACTAGCCCTGTGAGGAGTGAGCATGTCACAACACTGCAAAGACAGAAGGCCGGAGAACCAAAAGGACAATGATTTTTATACGTCAGGCCAGCTTTATTGCTGCCTTACAAACCCAAGTGAATTTGGTTACATTTTAATTATAAAACACACAAAAAACCCCAAACTCAACCAACCAACAAAAAACCTTCTCTGCCTCTATCAGAACCTTAAGAAATACGACTTGCCATAGTCAGTACCCTGGAGTTGTCTCAGGCTAGTGTATCCTTGGCCTTTGAATACCACATACCCCATGTAATGAGGGCAGTAAAAACAGACCCACCAAACATGTCCCAGCCAGGGCACCGTGTCCTACCTTGGTGTTGAAGTCCAGGGCATTCTGAGATGTTTTGTACAATTCAGGGTACTTCAACATATTCTCTTTTCTGCATGATCTCTCAAATATTCCAAGAGTTAAAGGAGGCATTGCTGTAAACATCTAAAGCACACAAACTGGTCATTATGTCAAGCAGCCAAATGCAGGGTGAACCTTTATCTCCAAGTATTCAATGAAACAGGAATTATCAAATGTCCTAAACTTACCACGTTATAAAGACCTATACACCATCTTTCAAAGAGGATCTGTCCAGAAAAGCCATTAACAAAGGCAAACCAGATCTAGGAAAAAAACCCAAAACCCCCAAAATTAGAATACAAAAACATAAATGCATTGCTTAGAAGCTGTTGTATACTCAACTGCTGCATAACAGCAGCATTAATATATTATACTCATGACTCTTTTGAAAATGACATTTCTTTGGTTTACTTTCTGATCGAAAGAGATGCTTTCATAGGGTATTTGTTATTTATGTCAGAATTGGTCCTGCTTGTTGAATCAAAAAAGAAATATACGAACAGGCAATCACGATTTAAAAATGAGAAACAATCTTGTTTTCCTTAATGGTATTTTCAGAGAATATATTTATATGCCATTAAATTTTTACAGCTTCAATTCCCTTTTAAAATATCAAGATTGTAGTTATTTAGAGACTGTTTTTTAAAATTATAAAAGTAACACTTATTTAGGAAATAGTTTCCTGCAATAATACAATCACTATTTTCATCTGCACTGGTTGTACAGTTCATTCAAATTCACAAATTTACCTTACTGGAAACCTGCATATAGAGAGTGTCATACTCTGCTCCTCCCCCTTAATATTATGTATTATGCATTTTTTTAAGTTGTCACATATCCTTTAAAATGATGTTAATGGATGTATAAACTTCTACAATGTGGACGTAACTATTTTGGACATTTAGCTGGCTTCCAGTTGTTTGCTATTATAAATAACTCTAAACTGAAACCATACATCTCTCTTTTTTTCCTTAGGGTGAGTTCTTAAGGTGGAATAGGTCAAAGTACATGAGTTTTCTTAACAGTTCTTGATAACCACTGCCATTGGAATCTTAAATTTGAGTTTATATATTAAAATATTTTAACTTAAATTTTATTCATTGATAAAATCCTATCTTGACTAGAGCATGTTCTTATATATTTTACAATTCTCTTTAAAACAGAAATCTTAACTTTGGAAACAAAATTAAGGGACAATATGGACACATTTTTCTCCAGCATGTTTAAAACATAAGAAAAATTACAGTGACTATTAGTAAACAATAGTACCTACATTATTGTTTTTAAAAAGCAGACCTGAAGTATAATTAAAAATCAAATGGATCTGGGAGAGTACAAAGGCTGGCCCAGCAATGAGATTACATAAGCACAAATACAAAAACAAAACCTAACAACAACAACGACAACGACAAAACTGTTAGAGGAGAGCGGTCTTGACATGCGGCTCAACTGAATTTTTGAATCAGAGTTGCAGGGAATTTGCTACACTTCACGTTTCATTTAACCTCATTATGGAAGCATGAATTGCTACAAATTCACCATTTATCAATATGTACCCAGGCTGGCCTCCCTATGAACAGGTTCTGTACCCACACTGATCTTCCTTTTTATAGTGGAAAGGAATGATTGAGCATGTATAAAAACTAATGTCTGCTTTATGGGATGGAAAAGAAAACAAAATAGCAATAGCACATTAAAAATAAGTCCAAATTGTGCTAGAGCTGTAACATATTAACCACAACAATAACAAATGCAGAGAAATCAGAGTCAAATCTGAAATTCTTACTTGCTTTGCTACACGTATTTATGGAAAATTTTTGATAATTTGCCCTAAACAAACAGCCAGATCATTGATGCATGCAAACTTTAAAAGAACTGAGCATCTACACATGAAGTTTATTCTCTCCTGGTGAGTATACACAAATTGACAAAACAGACATTAATGCTCTCTATTGTGTTTTCACATTTGGCCTGAGAGGTGGATTATGTAAATACATATTTGGGATACTCAGAGTGATGGGGCTATTTTCCATGAAGGCAACTGTGATCTATTGTCGTAATTCATTCTAAAAAGCTCTTTCAGATTTCCTAAGATATGATGGAAATATAAGGAATTTCAAAACAAACTTTCAATTATGGCCTCTCTAATCTATGAAGACACAGTCTAACCTTTGTTGGTCTGAAGAAAGCCGAAGCGCTCTGCATACCAAATTCATCTAACGGACAAGATTTGGCTCAAAGGTTGTAGTTCTAAATGCATTTGCAATCATCAATACCGTACGATGAGAAGTTTATGTTAGTAAGTTTGTATGTGGGCAAACATTAGTAAACATGAATGGTCCCCTAGCTTCTTTGTACCTAATATTTGGTGCTGATTCAAAGGCTACCATGAGCTTGAAATTAAAGATCCTCCCTCAAATCAATATTTACAGAAAGTTTCAAATTTGAAATAATTTGCAAGTAAACTAACATGTTTGTTTCCAAAGTGTATTTTAACATGCATGAACTGCTTTATACTTTACGGCAATTTTTAAGTGGAAAGGTATCAACACATTTTTATCATTTTATTTTTCCTACTGAAAGGTAGGTGAACATGTTTTCAGAAAATGTATTTCCTGGATTTTTAAGGGTTAACATTTTAATTTATTTTTAAAGAAGAAGAAATGACTAGGTAAGAACAGAAACTTTCAATAGAGTACCTTACATTTTCACACTAATATTTTAATATTCAAGTTCACATATCTTAGAGGAGAAAGAGAAGGTCTTTAACAGTGAAGTAGTCTACCAGCAGGCCGATTTCAAGTTAGGCTGAGATTGTAGTTAATATTAGGAACATATCCCATGCAAAATAAAACAACACCTAAATTATCCTAAACACATAAAAGTACCTCCTCTGATTCAACCAGAGCCACGGATCAGAAAGAAAACACCAGTCCCTCTGGGGAGGTGTCCAGGTTATTTAAATTCACGGGGAATTCAACTCCCAGCACCACTTGCTGGGGCAGTATCACCTTATTGACTTTTAGCAAAGCTTCTGGAAATTAGAAACACAACTTGGTTTTGAGATCTTCCCAGAAAACTTGGATGTGACCAATCATTTGAAAGGAAAGGTCTTATTTTATGAGGAAGGAGTCAGACATATCAGAGAAATAAAAAAAATCTCTCTTTAAAAAGAGCCAATATTTAAGTGAACACTTAGAGCTGCTCCTGGGCAGCTCCTGTAAGAGAGCGTTATACCACCATCTGCCAAATCTGTATTCGTCTGGCTGTAATTTACAGCAACGGAATATCTAGATAGTGACTTTCCTAAGCAATATAGCAATGAGAAAAGCAGTGTTTATAGTTTCAAATCCATAAAACGCATAGTGTTCAAGACTATTCCTTTATTAGCAAAGAAATTTCAGACCTGCTTCTCCTGGCATTATTTTCTAAATTCCACCTCCCAGTAGAGGCGTGGCAGCTAAAGCTTCACATTCATTTTCCTGATGGAGCATTTCTGCATATTAAACAGCAGCTTACAAATAGTCAATGAGTCCTCTGCTCCCACGCCTGATCAGCACAAAAAACTGAAAGGGGAGATTCGAGACTGGCAGTTGTCCTCACTAGAGACATTCAATGATGTGTTTTCTGTCTATTCATTCACAGTATTGACATGAGCCATTAACATCTGCAGAATTCGTTTTAGCTGGCAAAAGTTGCGTATCTGGGAATTGATTTAAAAGGTCATTTCCAAGACAGTTGAATCATATTCAAAATACATTTCCGCAAACTGTTGAGAAAAATAAAAATGAGATTTCCAGTAAAGTTTAGAACTCACTTCCTTTTCAATGTGTAAAGAATTTGATCAGTGTCAAATATCTCATGAAGAGGTTTTAAACAAAGGCAAGTGAAGTTTAGGGTTAATCAACCACAAATCACATAATTATGGGTTTGAAACAGGGCATGAAGATTGTTTTCATTTGAGTTTAATGTTTTTATTTTCTCATTAGTATGTAAATTTTGTCTACTTCATTGTCAATTTAGATTTAAAAAGCGACACGTTGAGCATTCTTATTTTATAAAATTAACTTTTTATAAGCAGATTTATTGCTGGCAGTGGCTTTAAATTCCTGGTGTCTTGATAAATCTATGTAAACAGACTGTATAAACTGACACTTGTTTGAATGTCAGTGTTCTGGAATGAGAAGAACATATAAATAGGAAAGCTAGATATATAGAAGGGATTGAGAATAGAAAAATAATTACTTTAGAAAAGAACTACACATTTATATAAACAACAAAGAATATTTTTTTGGATCTCATAAACTATTTTAGAAGTCCATTTTGTTTCAAAACACAGACTATTCCAGACCAAATCTAGCAGAAATGAATGAGTAAGTTCATTTAAGTATCTTGGTTATACTTCCACGTATTAGGTTATTTTTATTTTATTTTTTTGAGAGAGTCTCGCTCCGTCGCCCAGGCTGGAGTACAATGGCGTGTGGTCTCTGCTCACTGCAAGCTCCGCCTCCCGGGTTCACGCCATTCTGCCTTAGCCTCCCAAGTAGCTGGGACTACAGGTGCCTGCCACCACGCCTGGCTAATTTTTTGTATTTTTAGTAGAGACAGGGTCTCACCGTGTTAGCCAGGATGGTCTTGATCTCCTGACCTCGTGATCCACCCGCCTCAGCCTCCCAAAAGTGCTAGGATTACAGGAGTGAGCCACTGTGCCTGGCCCGTATTAGGTTATTTTATCTAATAGTTTGTAACCTTTTTAGTGACCATTACACAAAACTGCCTGTACACTTCAAAACTAAGTTTCAATTTTACTAGCCTGACTTATAAGAACTATGCTCAGTCAACATTTAACAAGGAGATAAGCACTCTGACAGAGGCACACAGAACAGGTGAAGCAAATATACATCAGCCCCCAATGAAAGTGTCAACATACTTTGTTTATACTGTTACTTCTCAGAGTAAAGGATAGAATATGATTTCCATATAGCAAATGGCTGGATCTTTTTTTTTTTTTTTGAGATGGAGTCTTGCTCTGTTGCCCAGGCTGGAGTACAGTGGCACGGTCTTGGCTCACTGCAACCTCTGCCTCCTTGGTTCAAACGAGTCTCCTGCCTCAGCCTCCTGAGTAGTTGGGATTACAGGTGACTGCCACCATGCCCGGCTAATTTTTTGCATTTTTAGTAGGGACGGGGTTTCACCATGTTGGCCAGGCTGGTCTCGATCTCCTGACCTTGTGATCTGCCCGCCTCGGCCTCCCAAAGTGCTGGGATTATAGGCATAAGCCAATGCACCTGGCCTGGCTGTATCTTTTTTGACAGACGTGTAGAAACAGTCAACAGATTAAACGGGTAAAGTGGCAGGAACAAACATCTATCTGTAAGGGAACCCTCAGCAGATTTATGAGGGTGTGGTGGGTCCTTGACAGGAGTGGGAGAATGAGGTTTTCTTAACAATGGGAAGGCCATTGTCATGATCTGCAGAGCTCCAACAGGAACATGAAACTGATAACACCTAGAATTATTACAAATATAGCTTCTGACAATAAAAAGGCCACTTTTTAAAAAAAGGCAAATAACATATTTATCATGCCTTGATTAACTGTTCAGTTCACTTATTTATCTACCATTGCTGTGCTGCCCAGCATGGTAGCCACTGGCCACATGTGCTCTTGAACACTTAAATGTGATTAGTCCAAATTGAGATGTGGTATAAATGTAAAATATACTCCAAGTTTTGAAAACTTAGGATGAAGGATGTAAAATGTCTCATTAGTAATTTTTTAGTGATTACAGGTGACAGTGATAATCTTTTGAATACACTGAGATAGATAAAATATACTGAGATAAATTTTTTCTTTTCTTTTTTTTTTTTTTTTTTTTGCTTTTTGCTAATGTGGCTTGCATTGTATTTCTGTTGGCAAATGATATGGTTTGGGTGTGTCCCCAGCCAAATCTCATCTTGAATTCCCATGTGTTGTGGGAGGGACTGGTGGGAGGTAATTGAATCATGGGGGCAAGTCTTTCCAATGCTGTTCTTGTGATAGTGAATGTCTCAAGAGATCTGATGGTTTTGAAAAGGGGAGTTCCCCTGCACAAGTTCTCTTGCTTTGCCTGCTGCCACCCATGTAAGACGTGACTTGCTCCTCCTTGCCTTCTGTCATGATTGTGAGGCATCCCCAGCCATGTGGAACTGTAAGTCCATTAAAACTCTTTCTTTTGTAAATTGCCCAGTCTTGGATATGTCTTCATCAGCAGCGTGAGAACAGACTAATAAATTGGTCCCAGTAGAGTGGGGTGCTGCTGAAAAGACACCCAAAAACATGGAGGTGACTTTGGAACTGGGTAACAGGCAGAGGCTGGAACAGTTTGGAGGGCTCATAAAAAGACAAGAAAATGTGTGAAAGTTTGGAACTCCCTAGAGACTTGTTGAATGGCTTTGACCAAAATGCTGATAATGCTATGGACAATAAAATCCAGGCTGAGGTGGTTTCAGATGGAGATGAAGAACTTGTTGGGAACTGGAGCAAAGGCGACTCTTGGTATGTTTTAGCAAAGAGACTGGCAGCATTTTGCCCCTTCCCTAGAGATCTGTGGAACTTTGAACTTGAGAGAGATGATTTGGAGTATCTGGTGGAAGAAGTTTCTAAGCAGCAAAGCATTCAAGAGGTGACTTGGGTGCTGTTAAAGGCATTCAGTTTTGTAAGGGAAGCAGAGCATAAAAGTTCAAAAAATTTGCAGCCTGACAATGCAAGTCTTTCCTGCGATGTTCTCGTGTTAGTGAATAACCATCTTGAGATCTGATGGTTTTATAAAGAGGAGTTTCCCTGCACAAGCTCTTTGTCCACTGCCATCCATGTAAGATGTGACTTGCTCCTGCTTGCCTTCCTCCATGATTGTGAGGCCTCCCCAGCCATGTGGAAATGTAAGTCCATTAAACCTCTTCCTTTTGTAAATTGCCCAGTCTTGGGTATGTCTTTATCCACAGTGTGGGACCAGAGTAATACAGCAAGCTCCTGGAGGACAGGAACCATGCTTGATTTACTTTGTAGTTGTTGGACTAAGCCTGGTGCCTGGGCTCAGTAGGTGCTATAAAATTGTTCACAGAACAAAATGCATCCGTTTAAAAATGGTATTCCTGACTCAGGTTTTCATTTTTAAAATGATGTTATGTTTGACATATAAAACGGATTATAGAAATCCCTTGCTATCCAGACACAGAAACTAAATATTCTGATAATTTTTAGACAAATTTTTCATCATCTGAACTCTTGCTACTCACCAAACACAGAAACAAAAACAGATCTGGATAGAGAGGGATCCTTGTATGTAACAAAGATCTAAGTTTTGAAACATAATAGGAACAACAAGGCAACAATACTAGCAAAGCTACCTGCATATTCTTCCTGATTGCACTTCTTTGTCTCCTCCCAGAATCAGAAGTGCTAGCTTCAGTTTGATGTTTCTCATTCCCTCACCTTTTTTAAAAAATAGGTTTTCTACATGTGTATTATCCCTCCATGGTGTACTGCTTTCTTTTGTATGTTTTTGAGCTTTATTAAAAATGCAGTCAAGTTTATAGGCTTTTATACATTAGTAATAATGTATTTTTTAAATTAAATACATTATTATCTCATTAGCAACTCTAATTCAACACTTATCAAAGCAACATAACATTTTTAGCTAGAATTTAAACGTAATTCTCCATAGCTGACAAACTGTTTTTTTTTTTTTTTTTTTTTGAGGTGGAGACTCACTCTGTTGCCCAGGCTGGAGGACAGTGGCACAATCTCAGCTTGCCACAACCTCCACCTCCTGGGTTCAAGTGATTCTTCTGCCTTAGCCTCCTAGTAGCTGGAATTACAGGTGCCTGCTACCACGCCTGGCTAATTTTTGTATTTTTAGTAGAGATGAGGTTTCACCATGTGGGCTAGGCTGGTCTCGAACTCCTGACCTCAAGTGATCCGCCTATCTCGGCCTCCCAGAGTGCTGGGATTACAGGCCACCTTTTTGTTTTAATACATTTAGAATTTATAAAAAGTTGGCAAATAAAATATTAATTAAAACCATGAGAAAACATCTTCATAAAGAAAATTTCTTTAAATATGTATGCAAATGACAAGGATTTAAAATTTAACCTGCTATTACCTCGATAATATAGAGCACTATATTCTTGTAGAAGCAGTATAAGATGCACTTGGAGACTCTGTTATAGTTCCAGGCACCATGAATCATCAGTAAATTCTTCAAATATTTGAACTAAAACGAGAGTGGGAAAAAATTAGTATTTTCCTTTCCAAAGCATCAGTTGACTGAGAGGAATGATGTGTTTTGCAGAAATGACGCTTTACCTGAGCTATGGAGTAGTCAGAGGAATTAGCTGCCTGCAGGCCTTCATTGCCACTGATACCAACACCAACGTGCGCTGTCTGTATCATGCTGACGTCATTTGCTCCGTCACCGATTGCAAGCGTTACGACTTTGACTTGTTTCTTAACCATCTCAACAACTTCAGATTTTTGAAGAGGAGAAACCCTGAAATTGAAACACATTATCAATTACTGTTTTCTGAAAAAAGGAATTTTGAAGTGCCATTGTGTTGAAGGACAAAAGATGCAAAAGACCTAAAGGAATAGTTCTCTGAAGAAACCTTATGATAAAGTTTTAGGTTTGCAAATGTTTACTCATCTGTTAACCTGATTACTGTATTAAGGAAAATTAAAATAAATAAAAACAAGCCTCAGAGGCAAACCCCTAGGTGACAGCGAGAAGAGAGAATGCTTTGTTAAACACTAGCCTGCCAGAATGCCTCTACTTCCTAACAAACATCAGAATTTCTAATTCTTCACTTACAAATTAAAAACAATGTCATAAATGCTGCCAAACACTAACTAAATCCTACATAGTAGGTGGAAAGTAAAAGTTTTGAGCTTCTGCAATCTGATCTTAGATAATGTACTATATGCTTAAAACTCTACTTAAATTAATCCTCAGACACCATGGTAAATGCCAAGTATCTGATTATAGTTCATGGGCTTCATTTTCTTCCAAAGCCACTAAGAGTCAAGTAGAAATCAAGCAACCTCTTATACAAATGTGGACCAGGAACAAAAAACACCAGTATCTCTATTAAAATCATATTTGGTATTAGATTCGGAGTTACTTTTCACAGACTTTCTAAAGCCATTTAAGAAATAAACACTAGGACAGGCCAGGCACGGTGGCTCAAGCCTGTAATCCCAGCACTTTGGGAGGCCGAGGCAGGTGGATCCCGAGGTCAGGAAATCGAGACCATCCTGGCTAACACGGTGAAACCCCGTCTCTACTAAAAATACAAAAAATTAGCCAGGCGTGGTCGTGGGCACCTGTAGTCCCAGCTACTTGGGAGGCTGAGGCAGGAGAATGGCGTGAACCCGGGAGGCGGAGCTTGCAGTGAGCCAAGATCGCACCACTGCACTCCAGCCTGGGTGACAGAGCGAGACTCTGTCTCAAAAAAAAAAAAAAAAAAGAAATACACACAAGGACAAGGACAGAAGGGTTCAAAGACAGAATGCATAATACACTGTCTACACTATACTGGAAACTATAGAGAAAGACAGGAAAACTACACAATAAATTGGTCTAACAAACAGTGAAGCTAATAATTAGATAGTAAGAAACAACTAATGTACACAGTGTTCGTACAAGAAAAACATCTCAGAGCTAAATTATTTATCAAGGTTATGTGGCATAGATGTCTAATAATAAATATCTGCTAAAACATCTGAAAAATCATTTACTACTCTATTTAAAAATGAAGATCATTACTTTGAGAGGATCGATACATCTTTGTCCATTTTCCTGATCATTCCATAGGAAAAATTTTTAGTGGTCGATACTCTGCACAAATATGTGCCTTCAGGAGGCCCCACTGCCCTTATGAACTGCTTCAGCCAGAGCAGCTCTGGTTTTTATTTCAAGTCTGAGAATCATGCATTAGACTGTGAATTGCTTGTAGAGTCAATTGGTCTCCTCTTCTTTGTATTTTTAGTGCCTGATCCAAAATAGATACTCAATAAATGGCTGCTATATGAAAAAACTATTTTTAATTTTTTCTTTGGATTTCCTTTTACAGTCTGGCAATAGTACAAAAAGACACAACTGTGAACTCAGCATGGAAATGAATGCCTATCGAGCCATTAGCAGGCCATTTCACTGTTAGCTTCATTTTTCTTCAAAGCAATTTTCATCTCATTTTCACATTTTATTTAATTTTTCTTACCAGGCTAATATAAACTGGTAAGTCCACTGGCTCTAGGCCAATGTTTAAACATGGACTATAGATGACATTTAGTAAATGTCAAAAAGGAATGCTCACCAATAAATGATCTAGAATGGGAAATGGGCATGAATAGAGAGAAGCATTTGAAAGCTTTATCAAATTCTCTTTAATAGTCCAACAGTACGAATACATTATGAAGTCACACCAAGGGTTCAACAGAACTAGGAAACAGTGGTACTTTTTCCATAAACTAAACCTGTAATAAAGGAGAAATCTCTGCAAGGTGAGCTGATATTAGTGATTTTTTAAAAAGCATCAGAAAAGAGTTGGACTAAATTGAGTTTTCTTCGTGGTGATCACAACCAACCACTGCTTTCTCTGCTTGATACTGTAATTTTCAACACCCAAATTAAAATAGGCTGAGGATTTTCATTCAATTCTGTATGGTTAAATCAGGTGTTAAAAACAAAGAGTAGGATTGCCCTTAGCAATAATGCCCATTTAAGAAAAAAAGATAATGATATAGTGAGAGACATTTCAAAAGTACACTGCAGCTGCCACTAGCCAGAGCATCTGCTTCCATCACCAAGCTTTAAAAGTGGATGACTGGCTGGGCGTGGTGGCTCACGCCTGTAATCCCAGCACTTTGGGAGGCTGAGGTGGGCGGATCATGAGGTCAGGAGATCGAGACCAGCCTGGGCAACATGGTAAAATCCAATCTCAAATAAAAATACAAAAAATTAGCTGGGCATAGGGGCGCGCGCCTGTAGTCCCAGCTACTCAGGTGGCTGAGTCAGGAGAATTGCTTGAACCCGGGAGGTGGAGGCTGCAGTGAGCCGAGATGGCACCACTGCACTCCAGCCTGGGTGACAGAGCAGGACTCCATCTCGGGGAAAAAAAAAAAGTGGATGACCCTCTTGGAATAAGATCGAAGACATAATGGATTTCCCTGACCATTAGTGACGTCAAGCATTTTTTCGTATGTTTGTTGGCCATCTGTATATCTTGAGAATTGTTTATTCATGTCCTTAGCCCATTTTTTGATGGGATTGTTTTTTCTCTTGCTAATTTGTTTGAGTTCCTTGTAGACTCTGGATATTTGTTCTTTGTTGGATGTACAGATTGTGAAGATTTTCTTCCACTCTATGGGTAGTCTGTTTACCCTGCTGACTGATCCTTTTGCTGTGCAGAAGCTCTTTAGAAATGCAAATCAAAACCACAATGCAATACCACCTTACTCCTGCAAGAATGGCCATAATAAAAAAATCAAAAAAGAATAGATGTTGGTGTGGATACTGTGATCAGGGAACACTTCTACACCGCTGGTGGGAATGTAAACTAGTACAACCACTATGGAAAACAGTGTGGAGATTCCTTAAAGAACTAAAAGTAAAACTACCATTTGATCCAGCAATCCCACTATGGGGTATCTACCGAGAGGAAAATAAGTCATTATACAAAAAAGCTACTGGGACATGCATGTTTATAGCAGCACAATTTGCAATTGCAAAAATATGAGACCAGCCCAAATGCCCATCAATCAACAAGTGGATAAAGAAACTGTGGTGTGTGTGTGTGTATATATATATATATATATGTATGTGTGTGTATATATTTTATATACATATTTTATACATATATATTTTATATATACACACACACACATATGAATGAGATGGAATACTACTCAATCATAAAAGGAATGAATGAATGGCATTCACAGCAACCTGGATGGAACTGAAGATTATTACTGTAAGTGAAATAACTCAGGAATGGACAAACATCGTATGTTCTTATTCATATGTGGGAGTTAAGCTGTGAGGATGAAAAGGCCTAAGAATGATACAATGGACTTTGGGGACTCAGGGGAAAGGGTGGGAGGGGGACTACAAATTGGGCATGGTGTATACTGCTCGGGTGATGGGTACACAACATCTCACAAATCACCATTGAAGAACTTATTCATGTAACCAAATACTACCTCTTCCCCCAAAACCTACAGAAATAAAAAATTAAAACAAAAGACATAATGGAAGCCTTCTTTTCTGATGAATCTGAAATATCAGTTGGTTGCTAAACAAAGATGTCAGATTTAAGTGGAGATTCATAAAAAATAAAATATACATTCTTAAAATATTTAACTCAAAATATAAATGTACAAACTGTGATGCAGGGCAAAGAACCTTACTTTGCATAGGGGTCTGCTGTTTGAAACTCTGCATGTTTTTGTAGCAGAAATCTCACTCAGGCAGTCGATGGTTTGCCTCACTAAAATGGAGACCAGAATGTACCGATTCCTTTTACCCCAGTTTATAGTTTACTCCAAAATTCGACAGCAATATTTTTTAGCAACTCAAAAAGTCTTTCTGGAGCATTACACCTGGATTTACCAGCAATAATTTTTACTCAGTTATTTGAATGAGTTATGAGATATTTAATTAAATGATTATTTCAAGAAGTACAACAGGAATAAACTTACTAGGGAACAAGCCCCACTTACAAAGCACCAAGTCAATTCATGGAAGCCGAAGAGCATGTACACACCCAAGAGCCTCTGGGTGTGAGCACAGTGTGCTGTGAGTACCTGGCAGAAGGCTGTAGGGAAGGAATGTGGCTGAAAGGGATTCAGGTTTGTCAAGCTGAAGTCAGTAAAAAAGATCCACTGTTTTTACAGCATCCATTTAAAAAACGGTTCCTTGCTACAAGGGGGTGACAACATAGCAAAACAAAATTATAAGACATTAAAAATGAATGTAACATAAAGCTTTCTGATATGATTGCCCCTCTTTGATAATTTCAGAAATCAACATGAGCTTTAAGAGGCCTCCCTTGATAAGTTAGAATTTGACTTCGCCTTGGAAAGGAGAGAATTCACTTCAGGTAACAGAAATAGCACATAATAAATTTTAACTTCACATTCAAAATTCTCCAGAATATATTATTTTCTACTGCTGTGTCTCCATCTCTTAAAAGATTACTCTACTCAGAGTTTATTTACTTTCTTGATGTCGGTACACTTGCTTCTAGGTTCATACAATTTCCATATGAGTCTAGAACTACCTTACCACACAACAACTTAATTCTTCCTATGCCTATCAAAAAATCACATATCCATGGCTGAGAATGTCTAAAACCTAAACAAATGACAATAGTGACTCAACGTATAATTCTGAAACATCATAAAGGCACTGTTTTCTTCCCTGAGATTGTTTTATTTTAACCATTTGTGGGTCTGCATCCAGGATTTAAATTATTCACAGTTCTCTTCTGTTCCACTGTTGCTTTTTCTTCTTTGGTAGAAGAGATTCCATGGAAAAAAGACTACGTATCCAATGTGTACTGTAAACGTCCCTTTCTCTTCCCTGTGGCTCCACAAACAGAGGGTGGTCCTTTCTGATACAACCTAGACGTGCACTGAGTGCAATATGCTTTTCAGATATTATTTTGGCTGTAGTTTCTGCACATGTTATTCATTATTTTTCTTATTTGCTATGCAGTAACTCTCACTGCCCTGTGAACATGAGATCAGAGCACTGGAAATTTTTACCATTTAAGCTAAGAAATATATAGGTGGTCCATCTTAAATGAAGCTTGTTTTGCAGTCTTTTAATGGGATTAGCTAAATGAATCACCTTTCTAAACGAAATATGAAGATTATATGTACATATATATAGATGTATAATAAAGGATAATTTAAGGAATTTTTTATAGGTAGCCAAAAGGAATACAATAATTTATCCTACTGGATTGTGTTTTGGGATTAATAACCTAAAAAATTCTTACATATACACAAAATTATACTGATAATATAATATGATCTCCAAGACTTATACTGGAAACTTAAAAATTACTATAAAGTTGCCTTTAGAAGGTAAATCTAGAAAACTTTTTAGGAAGAATATAATATAGTATTTTCTAGTTCTCCTGAAGTGTTTTATATAGAGACCAAGCCCAGTATTTACTAAATTTCTTTAACTTCCTCAAACTTTAAATTTGAGGTCTGTTCCAGGTGCCTGTTTAGAGGTCAGAATCATTAGTGAGGGGATCTGCTGTGCTTTTCTTTGCAACAAACTTCCTAAGATTTCTCCTGTGAATATCAGTGTATTTCCAACTGACTCATATTTTGTTGACTATTTAAAGAAATTACAAAAGGAGAGAAAAGTGAAAACCAGAAGATCTTACTTGAATCCTTCTGAACTAAAATTTGGCAGGTTCATTTATAAAATTTTACATTGAGAAAAAATTAAGATACAGCAAAAAAAAAAAAAAACAAAAAAAACCTGATGTACAAAAGCTACAAAATATTGTTAACTCCTCTAGAAGCTCACCATCAACTTGTTACTGGAATGAAAACAGCAGCTTACACAGCAAGTCTTAAAAATGATACTTAGCAATATGGTACATAATGAAACATTCAACCACTTCTAGGTAAGAAACTGCGCTATTCAAATGACTGATGAGTGAGAGCTCTCCTAGCCTCCAAAACCAACATCTGTTGATATATTGTGCAGTCATAGGCATTCAGGAGACCTTATAATATAGGGGCTGAGTCTACAGAAATAAAATACAGATAGCCTTTCCACAGGGCAAAAAAGGAAAGCAAATTTAAAAAAGATTTCCTTTCTGCAATGCATTTTAGATCTAAAACTTCTCTTTTGTAGAATTTACGTGGTTATAGGTAAATGTACTGCCTTCTGCTTCAACGATTCCGATAAGCAGTTTAAATAGGGACCGTTTCTATTGATGGTGTGTATTTGATTATGCATGTATGTGCACGTGTGCGCTAATTAGCAAATAGACCTATGAAAGGCACTAAAAAGAAAACTCCGCCAGGTATAGATTTTTATTATGGTGTTCACACCAGAAAGCTTAGTTTATCTACAATATTGCTGTTCATTTTCTCTTCAGAAAATATCATCTAGTTATGTTGAACCTAGCACTGTACTCAGCACAAGGCAGATTTAAAAATGGTAGCAAGCTCTTCCTAAGCTGCTGCTTAGCAAGGAGAAGGCCATGTTCAGTTGAAGCACCAAGACTGTGAAGCCCAACAGTGAGATGCCAAATGACTTAGAGTCCGGCATCTTCCAGGCTCTTCTGGAGCTGGAGATAAACTCGGACCTCAAGGCTCAGCTCAGGAAGCTGAGTATTACAGCAGCCAAAGAGCCTAAATTGGTGGTGGCCAGAAAGTTATCACAATCTTTGTTCCTGTTCCTCAACTGAAATCTTTCCAGAAAATCCAACTCTGGCTAGTACGTGAATTGGAGAAAAAGTTCAGTGGGAAGCACGCTGTCTTTATTGCTCAGAGAATTCTGCCTAAGCCAGCTTGAAAAAGCCATACAAAAAAATAAGCAAAACATCCCAGGAGCCGTACATGACACAATTCTTGAGGACTTGATCTTCCCAGGTGAAATTGTGGGCAAGAGAATCTGTGTGAAACTGGATGGCAGCCGGCTCATAAAGGTTCATTTGGACAAAGCATAGGAGAACAACATGCAACGAAAGGCTGAAACTTTTTCTGGTGTCTATAAGAAGCTCACGGGCAAGGATGTTAATTTTGAATTCCCAGAGTTCCAATTGTAAACAAAAATGGCTAAAGTATATTCACAGTAAAAAAAAAAAAAAAAAAGGTAGTGGAACCAAATAAATGGAAATGTTGTAAGAAAGAGAAATTTGGCTGAGAGCAGTGGCTCATGCCTGTAATCCCAGCACTTTGGGAAGCCAAAGTGGGCAGATCACGAGGTCAGGAGTTCAAGACCAGTCTGGCCAACAAACCTGTCTCTACTAAAAATACAAAAAAAAATTTAGCTGTGTGTGGTGATGTGCGCCTATAATCCCAGCTACTCGGGAGGGTAAGCCAGGAGAATTGTGTGAACCCGGGAGATGGAGGTTGCAGTGAGCCGAGATGGCGCCATCGCACTCCAGCTCAGGTGACAGTGCGAGACTCTGTCTCAAAAAAAAAAAAAAAAAAAAAAAAAAGAAAAAAAGAAAGAGAAAGTAACATTGCCATTCTCATTCATTTTTGACTATTCACTGTTAAGAAGCAAAATCTGTTTAATCAGGTTTGTACCTAGAGTATAAAGGTAACTATGTAAAGGACATTGGATTCTCCAGGCTTTCTTCTATGTGTAGGGAAGACAGGTAAAAAATTATTAGGTAGAGAAGGAAACATTTACCTCTTCATGGAAAAGTGGGTATATCCAGAATGAATTAGGGCCAGCTGACAGCATGCCTCTGCATGTCATAGTAACAAACTTGTAATGTCACAGCTAGCTCTAAGCAACAGGAGATATTAAAAGTTTTTGATACAAAAAAGAGCATAGTTGAGGCAGTTCCTAAAAACATTAATTTGGATTGCCCAAAGTATGTTTCATATATATCTGAATATGATCTAGGAAAAGGACAATGAAAATGAAAATAAAAACACAGAGGGCTCCAAATAAACATGGTTTCAAAAATGACTCTGAGGTTTCAAATGTGGGTGACTGGGAGAATGAGGGTCTAAACATAAATAGAAAAGGCAAGAAGAATATTGACGTAGAAAATATCAGGGAAGTTCTAGATACTCAGAAATTCAGATAGTAGTGGGATACCCTAGTGGACTCATTTAAGCATGCTGACTGAAAAGTTGAAACTGGACTTGGAAAAGAGTGCAGAGTTGGGAATGTGCCTTCAGGTGTCATTCATTCAAGTATTTACTCAAGTATTTAGTGATCCTTTAGTATGCGATTAAATCTCTTGTGGAAGAGCATAAGTAGAAGAAAGTAGATCTCAGGACCTTTCTTCTACCCCTAAGAGTTATTAATTTAGGACTTTTATTGAGCTACTGTCCTGGGAGTTAAATATTGACAGCCTATATGATAGTAGTCCCTCTCTGTACACCTGCTCTGAAGAGACAGACATTTTTCCTGCATGGAACAAGGCCATGCCACCTCTCTGTTTAGGGAGCCTTGCCAATGGGACTGGTGTGCTCTCAACTGGGAAGCACTTCTATTCAGGAAGGCCTAGAGTGCTTCCCCTTTCAGCTCCACCTTGTTGTGACCTTGCTCTCGGAGTGGCCTCCATTCTCTTCCCATTCCCAGTGTCCGACTGGAGCACACAGGCCCTGTGATCGCTTTTCCTATGACTCTGGGGAGGCAAGGAAGGGACAAAGTTTTTTTTTTTATTTAATTAAATTGATAATTTTTTGAGATGAGGTCTTGCTCTAGAATGCAGTGGTACAATCTTGGCTCACTGTAGCCTCAACCTCTTGGGCTCAAGTGACCCTCCTCTCTCAGCCTCCTGAGTAGCTGGGACTAAAAATGTACACCACTATGCCTGGCTAATTTTTGTATTTTTTTTTTTTTTTTGTAGAGATGGAGTCTCGCTATGTTGCCTAGGCTGGTCTCGAACTCCTGGCCTCAAGCAATCCTTCCATCTCAGCCTCCCAAAGTGCTAGGATTACAGGTGTGAGCCATCATGCACAGCCCAGAGCTTGTTTAGGTTGGAAGAAAATCAGCTTGCTCTTCTCTGCCTCATGACCTTCCTATGCTGTGTGGTAAGTTTCTCCAAGGAACCTTCTCTCACCTTAAAAATACCTAGTGGAAGATGGAACAACTGGTAGCACAGACTACTGACAGAAACTAAAATACAACTCTGAAGATGTCAGGAGTTAAAAAAGGAGGCCAGTAAATTTCAGGGTCATAATTATCAACTAAAAATCCAAGAGAAACCTTTGGGGCGATAGGAAGTGTTGAATACTTGGGAGAAGCTGAGCGGCATGGAGGAAAAGAGTGGTATGTGAGGGATAATGGAAGAACACACAGATGGGCAAGCTTTCTGGCTGCATTGTTCCCTGCCCATGGCACCCTGTTTGAGCTGACCAGCATGAGCGGGGTGAGACTGGGCTGGATGGAGCCTCTCTCGTTGCAACTGTAGAGTTTGGCTTAGGTTTGGAGCTCATGAAATCAAACCCAAAATAACATGCTTAAAAAACAAAACACTCCAATTCCAGGAGTACATCCTCAGTGCCCTAAAGCTAAAACTGCGGAAGGCATTCCTATGCATGCCTTGGAACAGGAAAGCCAGATCTTTCTGGTCAACCTGAAGGCACACAGCCAGGCAGGGACAGGTGCCAATAATATGGCTGTGCTGACAGACCCCCGAATGCCACCTCACACGGGGAATCCCATCAGAGTGCGGCTGCCTCTAACAAGAGGAGAGCTCAGGTAAAGGCACTAGGGGGAAATAGGGATTTAATAAACTGAGATTGGGCCCTGCCTCCAAATTTACCTAATTAGGACCTAGCTTTCGCTGTTCCTCCAAAGGGACATTAATGCCTGTTAGAAACAATAGGGAAAAGGGTCCCTCACAGAATAGAGTATAAAAGTTTCAAACTAGCATAGGAAAATCTGATCTAGAGAGTGAAAGTTAGGGGGAGAAAAAAAAAAGAAACAAAATTATAATAGATGGAAACCAAAATAAATGGGAAGAAATGAGGTCCAATATAGCAACAATTATAATAACAGTTAATATAATGTTTATTTGCACCTAACACATTGAATTCTCAGAACAATGCCCTAAGTTATTATTGTCACCATTTTACAAATGAGGAATCCAAGGCACAAACAATATTTATTAAGGTTTAAGGTAAAATGGCAAGTGGTGAAGCTAGGATTCAATCCCAAGCAGTGTGGATTCAGACACAGCATTCTTTTATTTTTTGGAACAAGGTCTCACTCTGTTGCCAGGCTGGACTGAAGTGGTGCCAGCATGGCTCATTGTAGCCTTGACCTCCTGGGCTCAAGTGATCCTCCTGTCTCAGGACCATAGGTGTATGCTACCACACCTGGCTAATTTTGAATTTTTTTTTTGAGACTCAAGGTCTTACTTTGCTGCTCAGGCTGGACAGACACAGCATTGTTAACCACTATATTATACAGAAGGATTGAACATAAGGATTTGGAGAAAAAACAAAAGACAAGACACATAATGAAACAAAGGAAAGCTAGGCTAGCAAATTAAATATTAGAGAAAAAAAAAATTCAGGACACAGAAAAGGCCATAACGGTCAGAGAGGAATCTTTATATATGACAGTATATAATATATACTGTCAGGAGAAATATATATTTCACCTGAAATATTCAATTAGGCTATATAAGAGCAACAAACATTTTAATAATAGGTGCCATGTATTAGCTCATGTATTCTTCATAATTCTATGAGAAGAACAATTTCCATCTCTATTTGAACCCAGGAGGCGGAGCTTGTAGTGAGCTGAGATTGCGCCACTGCACTCCAGCCTGGGCGACAGAGTGAGACTCCGTCTCAAAAAAAAAAAAAAAAAAAAAAAAAAAAAAAAAAAAAAAAAAAAAAAAGATTAAAAAACCAGGGCCGGGCGGGGTGGCTCATGCCTGTAATCCCAGCGATTTGGGAGGCCGAGGTGGGTGGATCACCTGAGGTCAGGAGTTTGAGACCAGCCTGGCCAACCTGGTAAAATGGAGGTCTCTACTGAAAATACAAAAGTTAGCTGGGTGTGGTGGCAGGGGCCTGTGATCCCAGCTACTCGGGAGGGTAAGGCAGGAGAATCACTTGAACCCTGGAGGCAGAGGTTGCAGTGAGCTGAGATCGCACCATTGCACTCCAGCCTGGGCGACAGAGTGAGACTCCATCTCAAAAAAAAGATTAAAATACTAAAACCAGAGAAGTAATCTGTTGTTCGGCCACTAAGAGGTAGAGTCTAGGCTCTGGAAAGTCTGGCCTCAGCTCCTGAGCGCAACAGCACAGGGCATACTAGCAGAGGGAGAAAGAGTGGATTGTTTAGTAAACGCTATTGAAAGAATTGTCATGATGCACAAATAACAAAGGATCCCCCCTCCTTCCTAGCATATACAAAAATAAACTCCATATGTGTAAAAGACCTACATGAAAAAACTAAAGCTGTAAAGTTAACAGAAGAGGCAGGGTGCAGTGGGTCATGCCTGTAATCCCAGCACTTTGGGAGGCTGAGGCTGAGGCGGGAGGATCTCTTGAGGTCAGGAGTTTGAGACCAGCCTGGCCAATATGGTGAAAAACCCCGTCTCTACTAAAAATACAAAAATTAGCCATGCGTGGTGGTGGATGCCTGTAATCCCAGCTACTCAGAAGGCTGAGGCAGAAGAATTGCTTGAACCTGGGAGGCAGAGGTTGCAGTCAGCTGAGATCGCACCGTCTGCCGCACTCCAGCCTGGGCCACAGGGTGAGATTAAAAAAAAAAAAAAAAAGTTAACAGAAGAAAATGCAGGAGTGGGAAGTCCTTTATATCCAAAAAGTGCAAACCATAAAAGGAGAAAATTAGTGGAGTTTCACTATGTCAAAGCCAATGATTTCTGTTTAAGGAAGGGTATCACAGGCAAAATTAAGAATGGAGCCAGCCTAGAAGACACTTGTTACATCAATAATCAACAACAAAAAAAACCAATGTCCAGAATACACAAAGAGTTCTCATATACAAGCAGGAAAAAAGAGAAGAAACCCAACAGAAATTTCAGTATCCCTTTCCCCTCTTCAATGTACTACTTTTCTTCATAGCAATATTACCACTAATTTTATATATGTCTGTTTGATATATATCATTACTATTCACACATACACAAACATACACACAGCAATTATTGTCTTTTGAATATTTGTGTGTGTACTTACTGATGTTATTGAACAACAGCTATGATGTGAAGGCTGGGATTATTTTTTTCCCATTGTTCACCGTTCTATTTCTAGTACTTATTAAGGTTACTGGCACACAGGGAGAACTCAAAAAACACTTGCTGAATGAATAAGTGAATGAATAAATTTCAAAAGCAGAAACTGAGAAAGGTAAATACTCCTGTGAGATGCTCAACCTCTCTAGTAATCAGAGAAATTAAAATCAAAACAACAAGGTGTCATTTCACAACCATCAAATTGGCCAAGTTATAAATTCAGTAATACTATGCATTGTTATTAAGGTAGGGAAACAGCAACTCTATTCCATGGATCTGGGATGGCACACTAGTAGAGCTGTTTTGGAATAATGTGGCAATTCTGATGGGAAAGAATTACATATACCCCACAGCCAAGCGATCCCATAACCACCCCCCTCTCTTTCTCTCTCCCCATGTAAGAGTTTTCTCCTAGAAAAACTCTTGCCTGGGGGCATACAGAGGATATACATTGCAGTACTTTTCATGGTAGCAAAGATTTGGAGAAAACCTCTGTGGTATCCCTATGAGAAGAGATAAATAAAATGATGCATATGCATTAGTGTAATAACAAGCAGTGATAAGAATAAACAAACTTGGCTAGGCGCAGTGGCTCACGCCTGTAATCACTGCACTTTGGGAAGTCTAGGTGGGAGGATCACTTGAGCCCAGGAGTTTGAGACCAGCCTGGGCAACAAAGGCAGACCCTGTCTCTAAAAAAAAAAAAAAAAAAGTTTAAAAATTAGCTGGGAGTAGTGGCGCAGGCCTGTTTTCCCAACTACTCAGGAGGCTGATGTGAGAGGACAGCTTGAGCCTTGGAGGTCGAAGCTGCAGTGAGCTAAGATCAGGCTGCACTCCAGGCCTGGGCAACAGAGCAAGACTCTACCTTCTCAAACAAACAAAAAATAAATTTGTTCTACATATAGTGACATGGATATGTCTCAAAAACATGTAGAAAAATAAAGGTAAAAAATTTTTTGGGCAGGCAGCTTATGCCTATAATCCCAGCCCTTTAGGAGGCTGAGGCAGGTGGATCCCTTGAGCTCAGGAGTTTGAGACCAGCCTGGGCAACATGATAAAACCCCATCTCTACTGAAAATACAAAAACTTAGCTGGGTGTGATGGCATGCATCTGTGGTCCCAGCTACTTAGGAGGCTGAGGTAGGAGGATCACTTGAGTCTGGGGCTGGGGGGTGGCATAGGTAGAGGTTGCAGTGAGCCAAGATTGAACCACTGCAGTCCAGCCTGGGTGACAGAGACTCCATCTCAAAAAAATTATTTACTGGAGTGTCATTATAAACACAAAGCTTTTCTTCAATTCAATACACATATAATAGATATTTTTCACAGAATCACATACATACGACTAAAGTACAGCAAATGGATGGCAACATATGAAACACTTGAGAATATTTTTGCTAAGGTGAAGTAAATAGAATGGGACTGGGGATAAGGGGAATACATACACACACACACACACACACACACACACACACAACACATAAAAATCAAAGAGCAACTTGCTTTAGTTCAAGACTCTAGGGAGATGGCTAGCTTGCAGATCTTCTTCATTCTTTTGCTAGCATGTCCTCTAGCACCTTGCTGGGGCTTTTCCTAGAACAGAGGGAAGGCACTGCAGTGACAGAGCAGGGTCAGATATTTATGGCCCTGGGTTCTTCCTTTCTGTCTTGCTGCTATGTGTAAATATGTATGGACACCTCATTGTAAAACAAATTCATGTCCTTATTTTTAGGGATTTTCTTGGTTCCAATGGCACGGATATGTTTAATGGAGCCACCAGATTGTGCACCTGGCACCATAAAAAAAGTCCATTTTTTCAAGGAATTGTGGAGAAAGGGACACCTGCCAGTGAGGAGAGATGAGGAAATGTTTCAATTTTTGAGAAAAGAAAGGAACAGTCTAGAAATTACTCTCCTTGGAGAGACTAGGAGAGCTTAGCATGAATTCCATCAGTATTGCAGGAAAGTTCTGTTTTAACTACCTCCTTCCATGTTCATTCATGAGCTACAGACACTTTATTACGGCCCCAGGGAGAAATTTAAGCAGCAGCGGTTTTTGTACTTACAGTCTTATTGGAACATGGCCACACCCATTCATTCACATATCATCTAGAGCTGCTTTCATGCTACAACTGCAGAGTTGAGTAGCTGTAAGAGAGAAAGCTGCATGGCCTGCAAAGCCTACAGATACTTACTATCTGTCCCTGTACAGAAAATATATGCCCCACCTTGCTCAAAACACCAAGCCCTTCTTTAACTTGTTCTAAGTCAAAATGGCTCAGATGGGTTTACCGAAAAGGAAGTAATCACTGGAAACCATCATGGGTTCAGGGAGAACCAGTTACACAAAGCTAACTCTGCTTCCCTTTCCCACACAATGAGGTCAGTAGGCTGACAGGTCAGAGAAATGCCATAGGTTCCACACGTCATGTCCTTAGCAAATCAGAACTGTCAGAGAACTGTAAGCAATCTATTAGGCAGATTTGTATTTGACTCAAGAATAGAGGAGAGTGCTGATGTACTGATGACTGACTTTGTAAAGCTTTGGGGAGGCCTTCAGTAGAAAGCTACAGAGCACTGCATTTAAAATTTGCGGAACAGAAAAGAGTCATCAAGAATTTGGATGTGGTTGTAGAAGGTATATATGTTTATTCAAAGTTAGTATGAAAGAAAACAGAAAAATAGTAAAATGAAGAAGGATGGTGATGGAAATCAAGGTAGCAGTTACCTTTGGGAGGCTCCTCAACTAAAGGGAGCATGAGGGGCTCCTTGGGGGCTGGTCCTGCTTGGGAGCTTGTCATAGGAGTGTGTGCACTTTGCGAAAATCCCAAGTGGGTGCATTTATACTTTATGTACTTTCCATTACAGGTTACCTAGCTCATCAGAATTATGTAATCTGCAGTTCTGCTTGTGTGTGTGTGTGTGTGTGTGTGTGTACTTGTGATGGCGGCAATGGTGATGGTGGTTTACTTAAAAGGAGTCACACCTAAAACTGTGAAATGTTGAATTACAGTAGGCTTCTGTAGCATTTAGATTTCTTATATATTTTTAGACATTTTACTGTCAAATATAGACTTCCCTGGTGGTGGTCATCATAATTGGCTAATAGGCTGTAATACAGTTATTGCAGTTCCTTTAACACTACTCAGTCAAGGTGGAGTAGCAAAGGAGATGGGCAGGGCTGAGCAGATGATTATTATGTTAAAGCAAACTATTGGCACTTTATGAAGTTATAAAGTGTATTCAGTGTGTCCTCTTTTAGCTGTACACGTATGAAAGAAATATTCTCTCAACATTTCCAACATTTATTCATATTTCCTTGGAAGCAAATATAGGGTTGACATTCATTAACAGTTTGTAAGTCTTTTCAAAGCCAAACATCTGCTTGGCATCCAATGGTGTTCACAAATTTTTTTCCTTAAAGGAATGTCTGTTGAGCATTTATTAGCTTCATTTGTGCTTTATGACTACTTTTTAAGTAGAACATATATTTAGAGAAATTCTTAAAGCTAAAGACAATCTCTAAAGATTTAAGAAGTAGATGTGCCTTTATTTAATGCACTCATGCTATGACAGCAAATATTCAGTTTCCCTTTAGACTTCTTGCAGGACCCCTTGATAGGAGTAAGGTTAAAGGTTTTGCCTGGAATGCCACTCCCAAATGACAACACTCACTGAAGTCAAGTGTTTTTTTATACACTATAGGGAAAATGGCCTAAAAGGGGGTTAAACTTTGATTAGAGATGTTGCAAGTAGGAAAAAATGCTTACTTCAATTTAACTTTTGCTTTTCAGAAGACATGAGTACATAAATTATGTAGAAGAATGATGATTACTAGACAGTCTAAAAGCTGGAGGCTCTAAGACAATTTTCAACCAACTGTCACAGAACATAAGTTTCAAAATATGTTTAAACTAAACTGACAACTACAGAAAAATGTAAAATTCTTTGAAAGGCTGGGTTATGTGAACTGATGAGGACCTCAGAAACCACACGCTATTTAACACACAGTAATACTTCACTGCAACATTCCCACTCTCTTCTGGAGGGAATATTAAAAGAGGTAGAACAGATGCTCCCCAAATTAAGCTGATCCTAGCAGTAGAAAGACTATTCCCAGCAGAGTGGCCAACAGAGGGAACTTTCATCCAAAACCTAAAAGGGCTATGAGAGGTCCTCTGGCCCAGCAGCTTTCCAACCAGGACAAGATAACCCAGGAAGGGGGCATGTGTGTATTTCCCACCCTACTATGACGAAGCTGGTCCAGTTTTATTTGCTTTCTATATCTGGGTTCCCTGGAAGATAGGAATCACTGATTTTCCAATCTCTTCATTTTACAGGTCACAAAACCAAGGCCAGAGAGATTCCATCAGATATCCAAACTGCCAAATCAGTAGAGCTAGAACAAGCATTCTGTGAATCTCTAGATAAAATGCTTTTATACCAATTATACAGACTGTACGACCAGAGGGCATAAAGCACTGGTCCCTGAGACTAGGAATTACTTACTTAGTACAGTTACTCCCTGGGATACTGCTTGATTTCAGCTGTATCCATAAATCTCCATGAGTCTTAGAACAAGCTTTTTTCCCTACGTCTACCTCTCCAAGGAGTTTCAGTGAGTCTGTAAAACCCCTGAAGGGCTTCATGCAATTTTACACGTTTGTGTGCATCTGTACTTCTTCTGGAGGGAATGGTCTATAACTTTCATTTATTCTCCAAAAGTATCCGTGATCACACCAAATCATGAGAATCAGTGGACTTGAGTGAGGGCGTAGAGGGGAAGAAGAGCCATAAAGGAGCAGTTTATGTTTATAACTGGGAAAATGAATCAGAAACTATCTATAAATCAGATGCATTCAAGTTATGTAGCTGCACAGTACCTACGAAAGAACACTAGTTGGCCAGGCGCGGTGGCTCATGTCTGTAATCCCAGCACTTTGGGAGGCTGAGTGTGTGGACTGCCTGAACTCAGGAGTTTGAGATCAACCTGGGCAACATGGCAAAAGCCAGGCTCTACTACAAATACAAAAAATTAGCTGGACATGGTGGTACACGCCTGTAATCCTAGCTACTCGGGAGGCTGAGGCATGAGAATTGCTTGAACCTAGGAGGTGGGGGTTGCAGTGAGCTGAGATCATGCCACTGCACTCTCCACCCTGGGTGACAGAGACTCTGTCTCCAAAAACAAACAAACAAAACAAACAAAAAAAAAACAAAAAAAAAAAAAAGAAAAGAAAATACAGTGCTGTTAGACTGTTAAGAACAGATTTCATTCTACATCTTGGGTTTTATATACTTAAGAAAAATATTTGAGGCATAACATTCGATCTATACTTTGGAAACCAAAACCACCAGGACTCCAGAGCCCTGAATAAATTTGGGGTGGGGGGGATTAGTTCTGTCTCTGAAAATTTCCTTCAGAAAACAGTGGTAAGAGAGAGACATAATGTCTGCTGCCTGGGAACAACTGTTTCTTTCAATTCAGCTAAAGACTCTGGAGGGACAACACTCATCTTCATAACTGTGTCAATGAGGCAAACACTAAAAACTGCCTCATTCTGCCCTGTATGCTGACAGTATCCGGGAAGAAAGCGGCTGATACAATCCTGAGGATGGAACTAATACGGAGACTCATTATCTGTTATAGGAAGGCTTTCCCCTCTACTTCCACTCTACCTAGGGCTAAAGAGAAGACTGCAGAGGAAGATCAGATTCTGAATTATCTGCATGTGTGTGGAATGACAAGCAGTAGATTGAAAAATAGTTTAAATTTGAGAGAAAAGCCCATAAAGCCAGTATGAACATAAACGAATTTGGGAAACAGTACCGAACTGTATTTTGAAATAATAATCGCTATTTATCTGGAGCGTCTATCTTCTAATGGAGTAAAATAGAGAATTTCCTGAGGCCGGGAGATTGTAATTATCTGAGAAACGAGGAGCGACACTTGGGTTTAATTGGAAAGAATGATACACAGAATGGCCCACCTATTCCTATCCAGGGATAGAAGCATTATCATGGAAATTATACTTTGAGGTCAGTAAGCAAAATGACAAGAAGATGGTCTGTGCCAATAGTTTAAATGCCAAGAGGCACCAGGCCAAGAAGGTGCACAGACATAAATCCGGCAGTGGCACTGATGTAATTATGGGCTTAGACCAATTCTCAAACATGCTGGAAGCTGAACCACAGTCCTTATGGGAAAAGAGAGAGTATGAAGGTAATTAGAAGAAAAAAGCTGAGGAAAGATATGTGACTTAAGAAAAAAAAAAAAACCTTAAAACTGGAAATAAAACTCAGTGTCTGCGTAGGGACCTCATGGTCTTGAAACATGCATAAAACAGAACCGAGGGAGGAAGGGCCACACACATCTTTATAAGCTCGGTTTCAGAGCTGAGCCGCACGTGCATGGCAGGGTGTGATTCCCTCCCAGGGGCCTGGGGCCTGGAGAAGCCCTGAGGTCCATGTGACTTGTGAGCATCCAGAACAAGGATTTCGGGAGGGAATTTCACAAGCACAGAACATATTTTTTCTCCCTTGACTCTGCTTTCTAGTTTTTCTCTCCCTCTGCTATTGTTTAATTTTGTGGTTCGACTTTTTGAAGAATGGTGGGAGGTACTGTGTTAAGCAATGCTTTAAGAATGAGGCTCAGCTGCAATTACTGCAATATGAAAATTGGCCTCCCACATCTTTCAAACCAAACTGTGATTTGACTTGAAAGATACATGAAGGAGAGCAGGTATCAAGTGTTACTCATCTTTTATGTGTCACACTGTGCCCAGCACACAGAAAGTAGGCACATAACAGATGACTCTAGGGAACTGGCCATTTTATCTAAATACTTCTGTATTCTGTTTCATGTTGTTTCCAACTAGGAGCCAGCAATCACAACACTTGTGCTTTTGAGCAATCTTTTGTTGATTCTTATGATTCCATTAGTGAAAGTGATTAAGTGACCAAATCTGGCACATTATTCTGATGAAGTGTCAAAATTGAACATTAGTCACAGTCAAGATATTTGCAAGGAGTCCAGCAAAATCACTGTAAAAGTAAATTTTAAAAAGCATGAGAATACCACAGTAAAAATGAGTCAAAACAATTTCCAATCTCTTTATGATTAAGCAAAGAGCCTGATGACTAATATTAAACATCTGTACAATATACTGTCCAAGAACTTTATAGTAATATTATTTGTTAATACATACCACAGAAAAGAAAAAGAAATTATATGACTAAAATAATTAGGCTCCTGGGAAAGATAAGCAACTGTTAAGTCTCTGAATATGGTATAATTTTATAGGCTAAAATGATGCTTATAAAGGATATTGAGAATAGTTTAAATTATATTTCAGAAAGTATATCTCAACTGAAACTTAGGAAATATCTATAAGGTATAGCTTATAATTCATAAATAATATCATATACAAAATATTTAAGTGAATAAACCCAGACAAAAAGGGTATAAAAAGCATAACTTTATTAGTAAATGTCTTTTTAAAGAAAACGATAAAAGCACATAGAATAGTTTTAAAGATAATACCAAAAGCACAGATTCTGAGAAATCTTCCAGAATCTCTGCTAACATTTTATGTCCCAGGAAGAGAAGGCAATTTGAGAAATTGCTACCCAGGATCTAGACTGATCAACTCCTAAGATTCAATAGTGAATGACAAAGGGGAAATCCTTAGTTTTCATGGTGATCAGAAAAGAGGAGACTGGGCATATTTATCATATTCATGAACCTACTTTAGGTCTTAGGAAGACAGAGTTTAAACAATTTATACGTAAATATGGGGAAGATTCCTTTACAAAAGACACTCAGGAAGGACTGGAGCTATGTCGTTGACAAAAATGCATTTCTATGAATTAGGCCTTGATGACTCAAGAGATTTTAATTTAGGATATAGGCAATTTTATAAATTAGAGGGCAAAGGAATGTATAGTCAATAAATACCTCTCAGAAAAATGCCCAGCTATTTGGAAAATGATTCAGTTTGCATCTTTCAACATGCTATTTCCCCAAAATAAGTCTTAGCAGCTGGATCAAGCGTTTAAATGTAGAAAACAGGACCTTTAAAGAAACGACCCAGGTGAAAATGCAGGTAGATAATGAATTTTAAACAAAGATAATGGCAAGAAACCTGTCGATTCAAATGAGGAACAATACTTGTTAATGATTGTTAGGACTCACTTTTTAAAACTAACAAATTCCATCCCAGTTTCTGAACCTCGAGTCTTGAGTGAACACATTAGTAAGTAATCTAAATTTGTAAACTCTGGATTACTTTCATTGATGTTTATAAATCAAGAACTTAGATCAAGTCACTCTTTACTAAAATCTGACAATGATAAGGAGAACTTACCGACAGCAAATGACAGCTTTGCATGACAAAGCTAAGTCCAGGAAATACTGTCGTACTCCAAAGGTTAAGGCATATTTGAGGGTTTTCCCATCAATTATAAGAGCAAAATCATTCTCTTTCCGGAGAGCATCACCAAGGGTAGTACAGTGACGACTGAGAGTTTCCCTTGTTCCCTGGAATATTAAACAAGCAAAAATGCCATCAACATTTACCCCCACTTGTTCTACTACGATGCCTTAAGGATATTTGGCAACTACATTTAGTTATTTTTAGTGCTTTTTATGTTTCAAATTGCTTTCACATACTTCCAGTCATTTGATTCTCACTAGCCCTTCAGGAGCCCAGACAATTGTTATCAGAAAAAGTTAGTTACTTGATTGAAGTCACACATCTGTTCCTAGCAGGGTTGGGACTAGACTATAAGTCACCCGTTCCTCAGGTGATTCTGTAGTCTTTGCTCATTATTCTAACCACGATTGTTTGAAATGCTTGTTCCCTGGTGCCGTAAAGAAATAGCACTTGAACATAAATTTATTTAGTAAGGCCATTTTTACTTTTTGCAGAAAGGGTACACTCGCCAGCAGTTTTGCCATGAGAGTACACTGAACAAAGGAGACAGGGTCGTTTATAACCTGACACGTTCACCCTACTGCTGTGTCCGGTTTCCATTGGCTGGAATGGGACCTCACATTCTGTATTTGTCCCGATTGGCTAGCAACTTAGAACCTTTTAAAAGAGGCAAAGGTAAAGGAGAACAAAGGAAGGAGGAAGTAACTTGTGGAATGCTGAGAAAGGTAAAAACACTTTTAAATAAGGAAGAGGAACAGGCTATGACCTAATGCTTGCTTGGACCAGTGTAAGCATGCCAGGGCAAATATTTAGGCTAAATTGTGGGAGCTAGGAACATAAAGTACATTGATTTATTATGGCTAGCATATATTTAAGAATGTTAGCACAGGTCTTTGAATAAATTTTGCTTTTAAGAGAAATTACTATTTATTCCTAATTAGACGGGGAGGAAAGTCTTTGAAGAGGAACCTCTACCTTACTTTTTACACGACCATGCAATCGCAATACTGCAAACATATTTTCAGTAAATTATTTTGTTAAAAAATTGTGTTAATTTATGAGCTAGTCAAAGTTGCTTCTCTATGTATCAAGGGAAAAAGTTGGGGAATATATGCATCACGTAACTATGTTTTGGTCAACAGACTGATTATCCCATGGTGGTCCCATAAGATTGTGAGACCATATTTTTACTGTGCCTTTTCTATGTTTAGATATACAAATACCACTGTGTTACAACTGCCTACAGTATTCAGTACAATAACAGGCTGTACGGGCTTGTAGCCTAGGAGCAATAGGCTATGTCATGTAGCCTGAGTCTGGAATAGGCTATGCCATCTAGGTTTGTGCAAGTACCCTCTGTGATGTTCACACAATGACAAAATTACCTAATGTCATGTTTCTCAGAATGTATCATTTCATTAAGCAAACTGTAATTTAAAATAATTTACAGGCATTCTTTCAAAAATCCTCAGTGCTATTGAATGTAACTCCTAGTAACTAAGAGGAAGAAATGCACAATCTGTAAACTCTTGCCACTTTTATGAACTGGCTTTTGTAATTTTAATCATGATTTCATGATGTTGTATTTAGTTGGGGATGGTGACCTGTGACTTGGTAATCTTGATGGATCAAATAAAAGAACCCCTTCTATCAATGAAGAGTTCACTTTCAGGGACAATAAAAGCCTTTAGTGTCAAGACAGCTTTGTTCACCTCAACTATTTGTCTCCCTTTGTCAAGAACTGCTTTCCCAGCTCTTCAAAGGGATAAAGTTTCAGTATATTTAGTTTTTCTCCCCACATCCTATAAATTCTTCCTATAACCTAATGGAGCCAATTTCCTATTTCACGAGAGCCCTACCATGGTGAAGAAACACAACATTGGCCTGGCACAAGGAAATATAATGAGTAATTCCCCTCCTATCAGATTTCTGTTCCGAGTGCTAAGCCTACAGTGATTTATAAAATAAATACAAATATACATATTTATATAATAAAATATACCTACAATAAAAATACAGTACACTTATATAACAATTTTTATTATGTTCATGGGATTTACAATTATTGTTCTAATTTAAGCATGTCGTTTTATATATATATATATATATATATAGTCATTGTATAGTTATTTCACAGAGAAGCAAAGGCATAGGTAATTAGAATTTTATGTTGGGGATTTTTGAAGGTGTTTTTACATTTGTATGCAAATGTGGTTCACACTATGTTCTGGAATATCAGAATCCTTTTACCAAAATAATAGAAGCAAGTTGAACTATAAAGAAAGACTGCCCAACTTTCCTAATGCTGAAGCTTCACTTAACAGTTGCCTCCATTACACACAGTGACACAAAGGACCACCATATAGCAGCATTCTTTGCAAACTTTTCTGCTCACACTTTACATCAGGGGTGGGGGGAGAGTAGCTGTTTTAATTTACAAGCCTCACCCTCCTGTTTCCTGCTGGAAATTTTTGGCCCAAGAGGACTTAAAGAAGTGAGAAATGTTGGTAATAATTCCACAAGCAAAATTTACTAATGACAATCTATAATAGATTTCCCCTGGATTATCTTACAGTAAATTCATATAGATTAAATGAACAAATAAGTCAATGAACTGATAAAAAATATTTAGCACATACTACACACTAGGCACAGTTCTGAGGGCTACACATAAGATGCAACATTTAACTTAACACTTGCTACCACCCTGAGCAGGAGGCACTACTGTTAACTCCATTCTGCAGAGGAGAGTTTCAGTTCCTTGCTTAGAAATATGTGGCTATTAAGTAGTGACATCAAAGTGAGAATTAAATTTCTGCAGTAGCTTTTTTCTATACAATCCAGCAAAAAAACAACAAACCAAACTTCAGACAGTACCAGGCACAGCAAGTTAGAAATGGAATGCCAACACCAGTCCCTCTGTTGCTTCCCTTGAGCCCTCATCATCTGTCTCTCATCTTGTCTTTACCACCAACAGAGACTTCTCTTCATAAAACAAATTTAAAACACAAATCTCGTCTCTTCTTGCTTTAAAAATTTTCTAGGGCTTTCTACAGCTGACACAATAAAGTCCAAACTCCTTAAAATGGCATGTAAGGCTTCCTACATTCTGAGCCTAACTTCCCTTCCCAGTGCCCTTCACAATCTTGGTTCCTTTTGTTTCCCTCTTCCTGGAATGTCCTCCTCTCCAGAGGATCGTCCGCTGCCTTCAAAAACCCTCCCAGGTTCAGTCCAAGCTACCAAGGGTAACTCATTCTACTGCAGCAAAACCCTGAGTTTCTTGACAGGAAAGACCGCGTTAAACCTGTTTCCCAGCAACAAAGGCAGTGTCTGCAATTACAGATGCTCAGGAAATACATATTTATTGAATGAGAGCATTGATAAATGCTGATTTCATCCCGTTGGCAATGCTCCATTTCCCCCTTTATTATCACTTCTGATTAGAGAAAGAGTGAGAGAGAGAGACACACAGAGAGAGGTCTTCTCTTTGCTCCCTAATTTTCTAGGGAACAAATAATCCATTACTTTAACAGACTTTCAAACAAAGGCATTGCTCACTAAAATGCCTCTGTACTTTCTTTTAAGCTATTGCCCAAGTGATTTCTGAGCTGAAAACCTGAAATGAAACCTGAGACGGACCTCAGGAGGACTTTGAATTTCTTGAAAGCTCAGCTGCAAAATAAGACTGAAAGTCAAGTAAACCCCAGAACCGTGAAACGCCCTCATGAACCAACGTGGGGTATGCAGTCCCATGGTCCCCACTCTGCCTCCTTTCTAAGGCATTCTCTAACACCTTAAAATTTATTGAAAATTCTCTAAATTCATGACATCAGTACCCCTAGGTTTTGTTGGTGACTATCACAGATCTCTGGCAAATCAGAAGGCGTCAAGAGATGTGATAGAAATAACATTTCAGAAGGTGAGTCAAAAACTTCTCACAGTGAATTCACTCGTCAGCCCACCTAGGGTGCAAGGTAACAACAACAACAAAAGCTGCAAATATTTTCTCATTTTAGTTTATAGTTTTCTTTTGTAAGCTCCGTTGTTAGCTGTGTGCTGCCAGTTATATTTTATCCTTATTTACTGCCGGGAGTATTTTCAAATTCTTTTATTTATGAAACTTTATTGCTTCTCCCCTAAGTTCAGGAGCCATACTTTATGGCTGCATTGCATTGAAGCTTATCTCCTGTAGCTAAGGATAAATTTATTACTATATTAGCTGTTGTTTTGTTTTTTTGGCTACTGAAGGGGGAAATTTTTAAATATTGAAACTTAGTGACTTGTAAAAGTGAAAATATAGCAATGAGAAGCTAAATCAGAAAAAGGATCAAAGACCACAGGCTCAATGAAATAAAAGATCTCTATTTCCTTGTTCCGCATATTTTCACTTGTGGGCTGAAAGTCCACGAGCATCAGAGACATTGCAAGGTAAAGGCAATTTGGGGAGATGGACAGGTAAGAGGAAAGGCTGGGGTTCAAACACTCAGCCAGGCGAGGGAGGGAGCCACAGTGGAAAGTGAGATTCTCGTGCCCCTTCCCTGACCTGCACCCTGTGTGGTCATTCTGGACAACCATTCTGCTCTGCTCTTCCCATACCCACAGCACCACACAGACAGAGCCCAGTGCTCACTGGAAGCCCTTAGCCTGAACCTCCTACCATGCTTTCTTGCCTTGCAAATTCACCATTTAGGCCACATCCAACACAACCTCTGGGTTCTGTTTCATTAACACAGAAAAAAGCCACCTCACTGCGAGGGCAGGATCTACTACAGCTCCGTCTTATGTGGCTGCTCATCACCGCTGGTCTAGTCTTTTATCCATGCCTAGTGGATTCCATGTTTCCCAGAGGCTACTCCAGACCTTTTCTTCTCTCCTCAAGAGTCCAAATTTGGCCCCTGTCACTTCGGCAAACATTGGCCTGTTTTGCTGAGAACATTTATACATTTATAGCAGAAAGAATTCCCTTAACTTTCCTTCCTTAACCTCAAAACTTCCCTTTACCTAATCCCCTCTAGTTCTTGAGCTGGGGTAACAGCTGCCTTCTCACCTTTGTTTCTTTCACTTCTCTTTGCATCTTCATTCTCCCCATTGGCACTGTTTCCTTTTTCTTTAAGCCTACCTAAAAGGTCACAATTTTCTTATTCTAAAAATAACGAACAAATAAACCAAGACACATTCCCTTGACCCTACTTTCCCTGAGTCCTCCAGGTGACATCAATACCTCTATCTTTTGGATCCCTGAAATACTTCATTTACAGTATACTTATACAAGGTAGCATGATGTCGAGTAGCTTATCTATTTATGTCTATATTCCCTTTGGAACAGAGGTCTTTGATGAAAAGGTAATAAGAGAATAACCAAATTATTAATGATTGGAGAATATCTTATAGGAAGTTAAAGTGGTTTTCTTGTGTGACCATTTTAAGGATTGTTTTCTGCTGCCTGTAAAACTCCTGTATACTCTTAAATACTCTGATTTAGAATAAAGAAAATGCTAATGTGCTTATCTCATAGAGAAAATGAAAAAGAGGTAGTTATGATCTAGCATCTACTTCGGTCTCAAATATTTTAAATTGTCTAATGAATGTAATACAATATATATTAGATCAGCTACTTAGTCTTGGTTGTAAAACAGTGGGCCAAGGAGAAATAATATTTATTTGGTTTATAAGAAACATGCTTGGGAAATAAAAATAAAGTAACATGCTTGGCAGATAATGAGGCCAAGTAGAATTCCTCACATTGAATCATTAAGATATAACCTGCCCAAACAGGTAATATGTTCATATAATAAACTCCAATAAAATAATGTAACAGCAATCTTTGAGAAATCAGAGACTAGCAGCTTTATGGCAATCTTTTTCATTAATATTGAGGAAACCCTTGATAAAAAAAACAGGCCTATATCATAAACGTGTAGCCATAAAAAAAGTGAGATGTGAGGGTGCCCTAGACAATGAAATCTGACACAGTTTCATAGTGAAATAAATTAAAAGCCCTGATTTGTTTGGAAAGTATCATAGCATGCAAGCTGTCATTTTCATTTTGGCAAAACTCTGCTTGGAACAAGCTAACGAACCCACAGGCCAGATGTGCAAAGAACATGTGAGGCCACCTAAGGACTGTGTTTTTGATGGCCTCTAAAGTAATGCTGCAGAAAGCACCTGCATAAAAATGGTCCTTTTCAGCTTTCTAGCTGAGGTTTACAGGAAAGACAGTATTACTTAGGAACGAATCCAAGGAACACCCTAGTAGAGAATGTGGAAACATCCCTAAGGAAAGGAAAAGCAAAGCCTCTAGCATTTGACTCGATGACTGGTTAGCCAGGGGTTCACAGAGCAGAGACGAGGTGAAGATTATGGGTAAATAGTCCGACATGAAGCAGCTAATGGTAGTGGCTTCCAGATCTTGCTCTGAGGCTGCAATTACTTATTTGTGGCTTCAGTAAATAACATGTGCTCTCTCATATATGTCCCAGAGGGTGTCTATCAGCAAGGCTAACCCTAAACAAAAAAGTAAAAGGAAAAAGCCTGTCTATACTTATTTAAAGTATACTTTGGCATTTAGGTCCAAACACAAACAAGTATCCAGCATCTTATGTTACAAGGAGGATTCTATTCCCAGAAAGGAAAAAAAATTCAAAATTCTGTGTTATACTTTGAGTTTCAGATACATCATTTAATAATGTATTTCTATTATGGAATGAGGGTCTGTATCCTGCCAAAATTCATATGTTGAAATCCTAACTCCTGTTTTGATGGCATTAAGAGGTAGGGTCTTTGGGAAGTGATTAGGTCACGAGGGTGGAGACCTCACGAATGGGATTAGGGTCCTTAAAGTATTTCTGGAGAGCTCCCTTCTTCTTCCATCATGCAAAGACACAAGAAGACACCGTCTATGAACCAGGAAGAAGGCTCTCAAGAGACACCAAATCTGCTGCCACCTTGATCTTGAATTCCTTGGTCTCCAGAAATGTGGGAAACATACTTGGTGTTAAGCCCCCACAGTCCACGGTACTTTTGTCAGCCTGAATGAACTAAGACAATTTTGTTATTCTTGGATTTGCTATTTTTCTTCATGAGTTCACCACCAGTTAAGCAAATGAGCATACGATCTGAACTAACAACAAATCACTTTTGGAAGATATACAACTTTCACCTTTGTCAGAATGAACATAAGTTCAGGAAGCCTGTGCTTCCCTCTACAGTATCAGCAACACAAGTTTCTGTTTTCACTTCCCTTCCTTAGAAAGGAAAAAACGCAACAGAATGTTACTAAAACACCTTCAGAAATCTTGCTGAACAAAGATGGTGACTCTACTGAAACGAGGTAACTGGAGGCGGAGGCAGAGCCACTGTGACACAACTCTTTATAGCTGGTCAGCAGACACACACAAATTACCAGAGTGTAGAGAAAGCAGTGGTCTGCCTGTATCATACAGACGTGCAGCCATAAAAAAGTGAGATGTGAGAAAGTCCAGGCTGGCCCGTGAGAGTGCATACAATGGTTCTGGACACTGATAACATTTGAAAATAAAATGTCACATTGTAAAGAACTAAGTTTCAGAAGTCGAAATAAACCCTATGGCTCAGAACTCCAGGTTTTCGTCAACTTCAGGTGGATGTACAGTATGGTAAAGATAAGCTAATCAAACATTTTTCACCTTCTTAGAAAAGGGAAAATTAAATGTTATTTTGAAAAAAATTCCCTAATGAATGATAAAAGTTAAACAAGAAATAAGAAATCGTTTCAACCACTTACTTAAGACAGCAAGAACTCCAAAACCCTTTTGGATCTTGGGCAGCTACGTGGGCTTAGACTTCTAGAAAGGATTATATCACACATATCAAAAAGTATTATGGGTAAATTCATTTCATGGCCTCTCATAAACTCTTCGCCAGAGGTATGTATGTATTTCAATGTACCTCCTCATGATTTAATGTAATTTTTTTGGTTTGACTGACTCTAGAAGGCCAACTGTGTGGTATCAGAAAGGTTTCCTCTGAATCCTTGCTCTGCCGCGTACTGGCTGTCTTTCCTCAGGCAGGTGACTTAACTTCTCTGAATCACATTTTTCTCATTCACAAGATTGGGTTACTATCTATTTTGTAGAGTGATTATAGTGATAAGATGTGCTAACTCCTTTATTTGTGAATAAAGTGCCCTGTCCAGTGCCTGGCATGAAGTGACATCCAGGAAAGGCTAGTTCTGCCCTTCCTCTGGTATCAGGTCTAACAAAGGTACTAACAAGAAATGTGCCAGGCACGGTGGCTCCCACCTGTAATCCCAATACTTTGGGAGGCCGAGGAGGGCAGATCATTTGAGGTCAGGAGTTTGAGACCAGCCTGGCCAACATGGTGAAACCCCTTCTCTACTAAAACAAAAAAAATTAGCCAGGTGTGGTGGCACATGTCTGTAATCCCAGCTACTCAGGAGGCTGAGGCAGGAGAATTTCTTGAACCCAGGAGGCAGAGGTTGCAGTGAGCTGAGATTGCGCCACAAAAAAAAAAAAAAAAAGAGGTCAGGCTTGGTGGCTCATGTCTGTAATCCCAGCACTTTGGGAGGCCGAGGTGGGTGGATCACCTGAGGTCAGGAGTTTGACACCAGCCTGGCCAACATGGTGAAACTCTGTCTCTACTAAAAATACAAAAATTAACCGGCTGTGACATGACAGGTGCCTGTAATCCCAGCTACTTGGGAGGCTAAGGCACGAGAATCGTTTGAACCTGGGAGGTGAAGGTTGCAGTGAGTCGAGATCACGCCACTGCACTCCAGCCTGGGCGACAGAGTGAGACTTCATCTCATGTTACTGGGATAATTTTAAGTTTTCTTATGAAATCTCCCAATGGCAATTTTATTTCAATTTACCTTTTGACTGCCAACATTCAATACTATCAGCTACTTCTGGAAACCTGTCTTCTCAATCTAGGAAAGATAGCATTATCTAGTCTCATGTGACATATAGCTCTTTGTACATGGTAGGAGGACAAATATTTATACAACTAACCACTGATTTTATCTCTTAATTTCTGTCTCCAACCTGATAGAATTCTTAACTGAAAATAATTGGAAAGTTATAAACTGACGTGGCATTTCTCTTTTATTATCTATATGGTTCTGCATAGGTGACCACATCAATGTATGTATTTGGTTTAAAATAATTAATTATAAAGACGACACCTAGGGTTTGTTTTGCTGACATGCCCTTCAGACACAACACCATTGAGTTCATTCTTAGGTTTTGTTTTTAAAGCAGAGAACTGAACGTTTATTGGGAATAAAAAACAAAAACACCACCAGCACCTCACTTTAGTTTGATAAGGCTCTACCTTTTAAAATCTACTATAAATTAATTTAAAATGTCAAATAAGAGGATATCTATAAGAATCTTAAACTAACACATATTTTATTAGCTGTTTTGGTGGTTTGTGGCCCCACCTCATCATCATTTAAGACATGAGGTATTTACAAATTTATGGTCCAATAATGTTTCATTCTGTCTCTACTCTTACACTCTCCAAATGTTCACACTTTAAAATTATGAATTAACGGAACATTCTAGGAACATTCTTAATAATACATTATGACCATATCAAGTATGGACAATGTTAGCACGTTCTTAAAGAGTGAGTTATGGCTCCCATAACAACACATGGATAAACCATTGGGTATTACTTGCTTTTCTACAATGTGTTATTGATTCAGTGGAACACTGGGCATTCCATATACCCCTACGCAACACATATATCAATACTCCTCTAGCTACTGCAGGCGGTAGTCAAAGAACGTATGCCTGAGAGTAGGGAGAAACTACATTCATGTACAACTGGCCCATTTAGTATTCATCCCAGTCAGGATCACTAGCTCTCTTTGACATGGTTCCCTTGCAACCTCCTGACACACTATAAAATTAAAATTTATTTTAAAAAATTGTATTTATTAGTTTTTTTAATGTAGTTTTTGATCAAAAAGCTTTGGTATTTCCAAACTCCTAGCCCGTACTAGAACATAATGTTGAAAAACATATGTGTATAGAATTAAACCAATATAAAGTAATTTTTCCAAAATGGGTAAGGCAGACAGAAGGTGAAGTCATTAAAAACACATGGTCAAAGAGGTCCTCCAAACAGCTTAGTGGAAGGTGGCCAAACGAACGTATTTAATCAATGTATATTGCTAAAGATAATGGGGAGAGGAAAAGAGAAAAAAATTCCATGCTTTGCTGATACACAAATATAGGTTTCCCAGGACGGGGGTAGATATGGAATACTGTAATCGAGGAAGTGGTCCAATCTCCCAGAAGGGTCATGCCATCTGAAAAAGGTCAAGGGTCACAAAATGGAGGCAGGTACAAAGAGGAAGTTGTAGTGCTGGGTAAATTGTTCTTGGCCCCTCAACAGAGGTTTGAGATTTGGGATTATGATAGGTTCCATCAGGGAAATAACTGCTTGTGAGGCATCTAGTCTCACTTAGGGTACAATGCAGAGAGAGGCAGCAAAGTGCTGAATCTGTGTCCAGTCTGTGTTTCAGCATGGGGGGTGGGGACATGTAGCAAAGACAGACAAATCCACGGAAAGGAAGGAAGAGTGGGATGAAGGATATAATTATATAATTTAAAGAGTTTTCTGGATAAAGGCTTTTACCAAAGCCCCCATGGTAATTATTTTAAACCACCACTGAAAGCCTCCTAAACACTTATTTTGACTTTGGTATTAAATATTCTCCAGTGGCAGCAGTGAATGCAGAAGGAAGCATGCTGGGAGGAACTGGGTAGGCAGACATCCAGTCTCTCTCATTGCCTTCAATTCAGCCAGGAAGAGGCTGCTCAGAATATACAACCGGCTTTCTCAAAATAAGCAAATTACCAAAATCTCCTTAAGCTGATAAGCAACTTCAGCAAAGTCTCAGGATACAAAATCAATGTACAAAAATCACAAGCATTCTTGTACACCAATCACAGACAAACAGAGAGCCAGATCATGAGTGAACTCCCATTCACAATGGCTTCAAAGAGAATAAAATACCTAGGAATCCAACTTACAAGGGATGTGAAGGACCTCTTCAAGGAGATCTACAAACCACTGCTCAATGAAATAAAAGAGGATACAAACAAATGGAAGAACATTCCATGCTCATGGGTTGGAAGAATCAATATCGTGAAAATGGTCATACTGCCCAAGGTAATTTATAGATTCAATGCCATCCCCATCAAGTTACCAATGATTTTCTTCACAGAATTGGAAAAAACTACTTTAAAGTTCATATGGAACCAAAAAAGAGCCCGCATCACCAAGTCAATCCTAAGCCAAAAGAACAAAGTTGGAGGCATCACGCTACCTGACTTCAAACTATACTACAAGGCTACAGTAACCAAAACAGCATGGTACTGGTACCGAAACAGAGATATAGATCAATGGAACAGAACAGAGCCCTCAGAAATAATGCCACATATCTACAACTATCTGATCTTTGACAAACCTGACAAAAACAAACAATGGGATAAGGATTCCCTATTTAATAAATGGTGCTGGGAAAACTGGCTAGCCATATGTAGAAAGCTGAAACTGGATCCCTTCCTTATACCTTATACAAAAATTAATTCAAGATGGATTAAAGACTTACATGTTAGACCTATAACCATAAAAACCCTAGAAGAAAACCTAAGCAATACCATTCAGGACATAGGCATGGGCAAGGACTTCATGTCTAAAACACCAAAAGCAATGGCAACAAAAGCCAAAATTGACAAATGGGATCTAATTAAACTAAAGAGCTTCTGCACAGCAAAAGAAACTACCATCAGAGTGAACAGGCAACCTACAGAACGGGAGAAAATTTTCACAACCTACTCATCTGACAAAGGGCTAATATCCAGAATCTACAATGAACTCAAACAAATTTACAAGAAAAAAACAAACAACCCCATCAAAAAGTGGGCAAAGGACATGAACAGACACTTCTCAAAAGAAGACATTTATGCAGCCAAAAAACACATGAAAAAATGCTCATCATCACTGGCCATCAGAGAAATGCAAATCAAAACCACAGTGAGATACCATCTCACACCAGTTAGAATGGCCATCATTAAAAAGTCAGGAAACAACAGGTGCTGGAGAGGATGTGGAGAAATAGGAACATTTTTACACTGTTGGTGGGACTGTAAACTAGTTCAACCATTGTGGATGTCAGTGTGGCGATTCCTCAGGGATCTAGAACTAGAAATACCATTTGACCCAGCCATCCCATTACTGTGTATATACCCAAAGGACTATAAATCATGCTGCTATAAAGACACATGCACACGTTATGTTTATTGTGGCACTATTCACAATAGCAAAGACTTGGAACCAACCCAAATGTCCAACAACGATAGACTGGATTAAGAAAATGTGGCACATATACACCATGGAATACTATGCAGCCATAAAAAATGATGAGTTCTTGTCCTTTGTAGGGACATGGATGAAACTGGAAACCATCAGTCTCAGTAAACTATCGCAAGCACAAAAAACCAAACACCGCGTGTTCTCACTCATAGGTGGGAATTGAACAATGAGAACACATGGACACAGGAAGGGGAACATCACACTCCGGGGACTGTTGTGGGGTGGGGGGGAGGGGGGAGGGACAACATTAGGAGATATACCTAATGCTCAATGACGAGTTAATGGGTGCAGCACACCAACATGGCACGTGGATCCATATGTAACAAACCTGCACATTGTGCACATGTACCCTAAAACTTAAAGTATAATAGAAAAAAAAAAAAAAAGCAAATTACAAATCAACAGTTCGGAGAAGGTAACAACTAAGGCCTGTGAGAAATTGTTACCCAGAACCACAGAGAAAGCTAATGTTGGGCCCATTTTCTAAATAATTTAAATTAATTAATGTGAGAAAACAGAAGAATCATGATCTGCCACATTTTCTCAGTGCAAATCCCAAAGGCACACAATTTCTATTATTTTATATAGATATATATACACACACACATATATACACATATATATACCCACACACATATATATATGCACATATATACACATACACATATATGCACATATATCCCCCCCACACATATATATACACACATATATATACACACACACATAGTCAATAACATCTTATGTACAGTTGTATTAGCAAAATTAAATATGAGGTCTTTTCAGAATTCCATAATCACAAGATTTGGGCATTGTCATATTCCAGAAGAGCCTCCCTCTTTCAGGGGTTCTGTGGTCCTGGTGGTGAGTGGTAAAGGAGGTGGGAAAATGGGAAAGGGGGATAAGTGTTGGATGGAGAATGAAAATGAAACAAGTTAATATGTTTGGGAGATAGCTGCTGGAATATTTCTTTCTGCAAATGAGTCACTGCTGCCGCTGGAGAAGGTATGGTTATTTAAAACCAAAATCAAACAAAAAACAGTTTGGGACTTCAAGCAATCAAGGTTTACATTTAAGATTCTAGCACTCGCTAGCCATGGGAACTCAAAGTCTCTATCTGGAACTGAGACAAACACCACCAGCAGTAAAGGAGCACAGATTATGTATGCAGATACACCAGGCGTACTGGCACATAGTAGGTTTCCTAAAAACTGTCATTTTATGGGTGTGCTGACTCATCAGAAGGTATTGGTGGCAGAGATGCAAAGAGGGCACAAGGCATGGAGTGCACCCCTCAGAAATGTCAACAAATTTGTGGGGGAGAATGGCAAGGGGGCAGACTAGTTAGAAAGCATTTATCTGTAATTCTAGGTCTCAGGGAGCTCTTGGAAGAGTTCAGACATTTAGCCAAAAATGAGGCAAAGAATATTCAGGGTTGAGGGGAGGAAGAAATCTCAAAATGGACACACTATAAATTTGTGAACAACCTCACTTAAGGTTCTCAGCACAAGCCGGCCTCGCTGAATTTTGTTTAAAAAAAAAAAAGGACACATTTAATTCTATGAGCCCAAATAATGGGTTTGATGGAACTTTTTCAACCACATACTTTGGCTTGCAGCAGACACTGTCTTAAATCCAGGAAAAGGAGAACAGATTATTTGTTCATATGTTATTTTCATTTTTTGGTAATGTTTACATTTTTTACTAACCCATTTATTTCAAATGTAACAAAGTTGGCTTTCTTTACTGAGAGCTACTTGGAGCAGGCAGTGTGCCAGACAATATTTGAACAATCTTTTTGCATTAGGACATTATAAAAAAGTATCTTTGCTTCTGATAGGGATACATTAACACCTTCAAAGTTAAACTTTGATCTTAAAATTTCAAGCCAAAAAGCTGAATCAGCTTTGCTAATGGTAAAAGAAAATTCACAGTACTGAAGCACCAATGCTGGCAGTGGAGGAAAACTCAGTATGGTTTAAAACTTGCCTAAACTATTTTCAAAGCAATACAAAATGTATTGTATGAGACTCATGGGACATATCAAAACGAAACCTGAAGTAGCCCAAATTCTCTTTTTTCTCTTCTTTTCTGGAGTTGAGTCAATAACTTGCTTATTCTGGATTTCTTTCAGAAGCCATTCAACAGTGGCCCGTTCCCAAAACAGTGAGGTCTGTCTGCATAATACATGTAAGTTGAGCTTAAAAGGGTACAGATGACAGCTTCAGCCTTTATGTCCTGAATGTCCTATTAGTCAAAACTTACATGGTGTTAGAATGTCAAATTCAGCTAGAAAAAAATTAGCAATTCCATGAAGGGTTTTCTTTTACCACGGTGTTGAAAAATATATATTCTAATACTTGTTAACTTAACATCCAATGTGGCTAAGAATTCATTTTCTGTAAAATATACAAGTGAAGTGAAACACTGGTATCCATAATCAAACCTACAGCTGGTTTGGGGTCATATTCTCAAATTAAGTAGAGAACTTTAAGAGCAGAATGGCTGTTCAAAGTCATCTGTTACATCAGCTAGCAGTGAAGAACTCTCCTCTAGAAATAACAACACTAAAAAAAATGATGATGATGTCCAGCATTGTTTCTAAGTACTTAACAGGTGTTGTTGTATTTAATCCTCACAACCCCACCCCTAAATGAGATGGACATTTTCGTTAATCTTGTTTTACAAATGTAATAGATGAAGGCCAGAAAAACCCATTTGCTTCCCGCACTCTGGAATCAAATTCCTTAGATATATCCCCCAGTGCCGCCAAGCTACCTGTGCTTGGTCCAGTTATCTTTTCTAGATTCTTTATCTGTAAAATGGGCATACTAGTATCTGCTTATAACATATAAATTAATAGTTTCAGGTATAAATGTGATTGTCCCTATAAAATCCTGAATCCAGTACCTGGTACAAAATACACAGAAAGCTGCATTTTCCTGCAGGATCCAAACACTACTTCCTATACATTAGGTGGTGGCTCCTGATCAGGCTAAAGGTGAACATCAACAACAGCAGAGACAGTCGAGAAAAACTGCCAGGATGATCAGAAGGAGACGTGGCAGGGCTTCTCAGGAGTTAAGCTTGGGAACACTGACTGCAAGCTTTTGAGGGTAGGAAATTTATGTCTCCAAATATCATGCCTGTTGATTTAATAAATGTATAGTGTATATTTTCCCTTTCTACCCCTTTTTTGTTTTCTAGGAAAGCCTGGCAGTACAGAAAGGAGGATGAAAAATAGAAAAAATGGATTCGAGATGTAGCTCTACCTCTGGGGACAGATCCCACAATTCCTCATATAAAAGAGATGCCAGAAGGAGGAGAGATCAAGGTTAAGGGTATATCACGAGAGACTCAAGACAGTCAATTTTGACACCTCTAAAAAATCTGTTTAAGTCACACAGTTAATGGCTTAAAAAATGATGGCCCCTTCCATCCACTCTGGATTTAGATGAAATTGTGGTGAAATCCTGAGCTATCTCAATGAAACATGTCTTCAAAATTTTTCTCCCGTAAGAGGAAACTCAGACCAAACCTATACAAAAATATAATATGTTAGGTTGCCTGAAAGTATTTCCAGAGATTTGGAGTTGATGTGCCATGGAGGATATAAATAATATCGCATAAACCCAATCCTTCCAGAACTGTTTCAGTGCATTTTGAAAGAGTTTAATTAGAAGTTGGGAGCCAAAGATGGGCCACAGTATGATATTCTCTAGTGCTTAGCTCACATTCTAGATGTTTCCAGATTTAACAGACTTTAAAAAATTACTTTACAACAAACTAAAAGATATAAAAGAGATGTGAAAGTATCACTAGGTATAAGGGTTTATCATTAATTGGAAGTTTGTGGGACATTTCCTGGGCATTGCTGTGGAGTTAGAGAAGTAAAATATTCCCCTTTCAAATCAGTATTTTGAAATTTCTGCCTTTGCAGATGCTTAAAGAAATGTCTTGGCCGGGTGCAGTGGCTCACGCCTGTAATCCCAACACTTTGGGAGGCCAAGGTGGGCAGATCAGTTGAGGTCAGGAGTTCAAGACCAGCCTGGCCAACATGGTGAAACCCCATCTCTACTAAAAATACAAAAATTAGCTGGGTGTGGTGGTGAATGCCTGTGATCCCAGCTACTCAGGAGGCTGAGTCAGGAGAATCACTTGAACCCAGAAGGCGGAGGTTGTGGTGAGCTGAGATCGTGCCACTGCACTCCAGCCTGGGTGATAGAGCGAGACTCAGTCTCAAAAACAAAACAAAACAAAAACAGAAATCTCATATTGAGAACACAATCAGAACTCCTAGTAAAGTAGTTCACAGTAGTACTGTAGAAAGTTATTCAAATTTAAAAAATTATTTATCACAAATACCTAATAGGTTTTGATCAACTTTAGATGATTCTTAATTACATTTATCCATGAAATTTTTTTCTAAAAAGAAAAAAAAAAACAAGCTTTCTGCCCAACTCTTTTGCTGATCCTGGCAATTTTACAAGAGCCTGGTGGGTAACTGGGTGAGAATACCTGGCTTTCCCCTTGGACAACATTCTAGCTGGGGCTGCTGCTCTTGCTATGAAAGGAGTCAAGAATGAACCGAGGCAGAAAGACCTGTCAGGTTTCCCTATCAGGTCTGTAGAGTGAGACTTCCATTATGATTGTATTTTCAACTGTAGTTTGGTCTTATGTATTTATTTAAATGTTTTTATTAAAAATGCTGAAGAGCTTTTTTTTTTTTTTAAGAAGGATACTCATACTGAAACTCAAAAATAAAAAATTGGAAAGCCCAGTGGAATTTCTTTGGTGGTGATCTAGATTATGGAAGACAAAGATTTCCATTACCATGATCACTAGGAGAAAGGGTTTTCTATCAGAAATGTTAAGAGCTTCAAATATGATACATTATAAAAGTTCAACACAAGAAAAAGAGATTCGGCTTTTGGATTTTATCAGCTTTAGGAACAATGTTTTAGTAGAAAATCTGAATAGAAAAATGCTCAATATGTATCACTTATGTGAAAGAGTTGTAACTTGCCACCTTAGGGAAAAAAGTAAAAGATGAGGAAATAGTATTTTTTATAACAAAAATTATCACTATGCAAAACAACTTACAAGCTATTGAAGTAATATTCTTTCTACAAAATTTTATAACATCTCATTTTTTACATGTGCCATGTACTGTGCTAACTATGCTAATCCTATGCCAAAGGTTACATTCTTACTTTGTAGGCAGCAGAACTGGCTCAGAGAAACTGATTTTAATTTGCTTACAGTCCCACAGTCAGATTGGGACGGAACTGTGCTCTTCACCCTGTACTATTTCACGGAATGATTTGAGTGCACTCATTAAAATTGTCACTTGACAAAACACACATTCACATTTCCTAAGACATTATATTCCTAAGTTCATTACTTAAATGCTAATTATTCTTTGTGCTGATAAAATAATTCTATTCATTACTGATCAGTACAATTTGAACACAGATTGGATGCGTTTCATTTCCATATCAATGAAAAAAATAATGATTTACCTACAGGCACTCTAGCACATCTAATGATTTGCCTGAAATCTCAGCCATGGGTTTTATGACACAAGATCGGAAGGAGCTATGCGAAGTGATGTTTCCTTTCCTGCTGAGAAACAAATGAGTGCACTGCAGCAGGTCTGACCCTAAACAGCCAGATTTGTAAAGTCACCACTTAACTCCCTGGGAGAAAAGCCTTCCTCAGACAGCAGTGTTAGAATGCCTGGCAGTCTGGAGCTGGACAAATTAGTGCTAATCCATTCAGCCACAGTGTTTGCCTGTGATCTTTAAACTGCTACTTGAACTGCTAAGGAGATTTTTAGCCACTTTACTTAAAAAATATGGGATATGATCAACAACAACCAAATTTAAAACTGACACTTTTTTTTTTTTTTAAAAAGAAGCCTTTAATTAAAAATTACTCAGTGACTCACTTCTCAAATATTTATAGTGTACTTACTATGTGCTAGGCCATTTGCAGGGCACTGAGAAAGAATGATAAACCAGAAAAGACAGACATAGTTCCTGCTTTTATTGACATTTAGTATTCAACTTGAGACTCCTATCAATGTTTGCTCTGGTAGAAACAGGTAGTCCAAATACCTTTGAAGTGTTTATTAATTTTGAGTTACCATGTTAGAAACCTCAAAATGAAGATAAATGCCAGTGTCTTAACAATACACTGGTACAACACAATGAATATTTTTGGTATTTCACTTGTCTTTCTTGAGATTACTATTCTCTGCTTGATACTTAAAACGCTTAAAGAACATGCTTATCCAAGAACTGGAGAAAGATGATGGCAAGAATAAGACAAAAGAAGCAAGGCTACCACATGCTACGGAAGGTAAATGCCCAAAGCCAGACAGAAAGGATACCAGATCAAATGATGCGTGGCTTGCCCTGCTTTTGCTTCCGCATCACAGGTCCTGTCTCTGATTTCCTTCAGGTATTAAGAGAAACTGTGCACCACCTGTAACCCATGTTACTGACAAAGGCATCAACACCATCCCTTCTGCAGTCACTGCTTCACCATCCCTTCCATGCATGTGGCCTCTCAGCTTCATCAACATCCCTAATTACCAAGGCTTTCTCTGTTCTTTGCGTCATAATGACTATTTTAAGAAGTTGTATAATCACCTCTACTGCTCTGTCTTCCACGTAAAATAACAAATAGTCTCCTTTACTTTAAAATATTAACAGGTCACTTGACCTACATATTATTTTGCTAACTATTTTACATTGTATTCCTAACAAATCTTTCCTCATTTCCCAAATAAAACATCAAGTGATCACAGCCATGAAAAAAGACATCCTAGGAATTTATATTTCATTCCAGAAGTTAAGACATTAAAGAAAGTCTGTCCTACTAGGAATGGTTGTTTTGTGTTGCTCAATAGCTTTCATATTTTTTTAAAGAGGTAAAATATATATTAATACTGGAAGTTAAAGCAGATATAAAATGTTTAACATACAGAATACTTGGATATGAGCAAGTTGCAGTCACTCAGCAACCTCTTGACATAATGCTTTTGTAAAACAACTTTTCTGTCTCACAATACTACACAAATCATTTTGCAATTTCTTTTAGCTGTCACAGATGTAAAGCTTGAATCAATTTACATCAATGTGACTCAAAACAGAGTACATTATGTTAAAACAGAACAACAGTGATAAGGTACCTTTGAACCTCAGGAAGATAAAATATTTCCATAGCTATATGAATACAAAATACTATAGCATGAATACATTATTAAAGGAGTTTTAAAAATACATAATTTTACTTACATCAAGAGAGCCTTCATTTATAACAATCATTCCCATGTTCTTCTTCAACAGTTTGCAGGAGTGTCCTGTATCCAAACATAGAGTATATTAAAGTTAATTTCTCCAGAGAATATGTAAAGATGTTAAAGCAATGACATGTACTATGAAAATATCTAAAGATGATTTTATAAGGACTGAGGGCAACCAGTTGTTTTCCAGGTTTGTAGGAGTTAAACATGAAACGCTCTTGCTTGCCATAGGAGGGGTACATCTGGCCTGTTAAGGCTACAAAGACATCTGGAAAGAGATGGTGGTAAGGATTCTCGATGTCCTGAAAGCTGACAAATGGATTTGTAATACCCTTCATGATGACCAACATGAAGAGCAAAAGACAGGCCAACGATTGTTTCTAGAAAATAGAATAACAGAACCCTTCTCTAGACACCTAGGGAAGGTGCAGGTGGCTGTCTCTTGGATCCACTGATCCCATCACCATCTCCCTTCCTGGGAGAATCAGTACATCCTCTACCCTCCTACCCTCTCTTGCTTTGTTGCACTTACTGCAGGGCAAAAATCCTCCCTTTGTTAAATCCAACTTGGCCTACTCTGTATCTGTTTGCTACAGCCGACTGTGTCTAAAGAAGAGGCAACTCTGCTGATGTCACATTTTAAAAATACCATCCTATTTAAAATAATTCCATCTATGTGAGGACACTGCCTTTGTGATCTCATTCCATCTCACGAGTTCATGTATCATCTAAATGTTGACCATTCTGAAACTCCTATGTTCAACTCAGCCCTCCTTCCTGAACTCCAGACTCTCATATCCAAGTACTTACTTAACCGCAGACACTTACGTAGGAGGTAGGCATTTCCATCATCTCTAAGTCAGCCTACTCAAAAACCAGGCTCCTGACAGCACTCCCCCAGCCCCCATCAAGAAAACCTACTTTCCCTTCAGTTTTCATCATTTGGGTTAATGGTAATTCTATTCTTCAGATGCTAAGGCCAAAAACCTCTAAGTTACCTGATCTATTTCTTTCTCTCATACTCTACATCTATCAGTCAATCTTGTTGTCTCTACCTTTAAAATACATCAAGAACCCAACCACTTCTTACCATTAAAGCACATCAAGAACCCAACCACTTCTTACCCTTTCCCTTGTTACCACCTTGGTCCAAGTCTCCATCATATTTCCCCTGGATTAAGGCAACAGCCTATTCACTGGTCTCCCTGATTCTACACTTGCTTCCCTCTGAGTCCATTTTCAGCCTAGCAGCCAGAGTGACTGTTTTTACAGGAAAGTCAGAGCATGTCTTTCCTCTGCTGAGAACCATCAAGTGATGTCCCTGTTTACTTGGAGTACATGCAGAGTCCTGACAGTGGCCTGGGAGGCCCCGTCCACCCTGGACACTGCTGTGCTGAAGATCTCTTCTGCTACTATTCTTCCTTTTACTTTTGTGCCGTTTCTCTCTGTAACAGAAGACAGCTTTTCTCTAATCATCATGTGACAAGCTCCCTCTCCTCTTTTAGCTTGTTCCTCAGATGTCACCTTCTCAATAAGTTCTTCCTGACTGCGCTATTTAAAACCGAATCCCTCTGTGCGATGCCCTGTGCTTCCCTCCCATTTTAGTTTTCTTTATAGCAATCATTGATAGCTATTATACTATGCGCTTTTCTAATTTACTTCATTGTGCGTTTCTCTGACTAGTATCTGAGCTCCAGAAGGGCACAGATTTTGGGTTCTTTTGTTCCCTGCTCTGTTCCTTGCACTTAACCAGTACCTGGCACAATTATGCTGAATGGGTGAATCTTCCCTAACTTTTTCTAGGAATCAATCATGGCTCAAGATTCTAAATGTTAAATGTTAGCAGAAACCACTACTATACTATTTTTTCATAGGAACATTCATAATAGTGAACATACCCTGAACTTGACTATTTTCCACATTTACTGCCCTTTATTGCCATATATTTTCTATTTGTAGTCTGTTTTATCATATTTGTGTTTTTAGGTCTCCCAATTTCAATACACTCTGCATTTCACCATTATTTTCTTTCTCATATATATTCTTTCCATTTTCTCTCTAATAACAGCAATAACTTTTACAACCAAAATTAACAACTTGTGTGGTTTGTAAAGTTCTACTAGTTTTTTTTAAAAAAACTGAATTTTCTATTAATAACATCAATTTGCTATAAATTTGAAGTAGAGTTTTATATTTACAGGATACGTTAGGCTGACTGCTAATAATTCTAAAATAAATATTAGCTAAATTTAAAAAAATAGACAATATTTTTAAATGGCTTTCTAAAAAATGTGGTTTCATGCTGTGAACTCCCCTAAAATACTTCCTTCAACTTGGGTGGAGTTTTGTATGTAATATATATGATTACTATCAAGAGGATAAATCCAGGTCAGGGTTTATAGTGCTCAAGCTACTTACTTTACTAAATTTGGTGAAAAAACTTTTTTTTTCTTTTTTGGCATATTGTTGGTACTTCAGGCTTCCAATGCCAAACAACTTTCCCTGTGTAAGATCTCTGTTAGGGACTCAATTGATCTCCCCACCACTACTCATCCCAATTCCTATGCTGAACTCCTAACCGCCAGTGACACTACATTTGGACATAGTCTTTAAGGAGGTAATTAGGTTTCAATGAGACCAAGAGAGTGAGGCCTGCTATGGTCTGAATGTTTGTGTTCCCCCCAAATTCACATGCTGAAACCCAGTCACTGGTACGGTGACCGGAGAAGGTGGGGTCTTTGGGAGATGATTAGGTCATGAGAGCAGACAGCTCATAAATAGGACTACTGCCCTTATAAAAGAGGCCTCAGAGGGTTGCCTTGCCCCTTCTACCATGTGAGAACAGTTAAGAAGGTGCTATCTGCGAACCAGAAGGCCAGCGGTCATCAGACACCAAATCTGCTCGTGCCTTAACCTTGGGCTTCTCAGCCTTCAGAACGATGAGATATAAACTTGTTGTTTATAAGCCACCCAGCTCGTGGTATTTTGTTATGGCAGCCAGAATGGACTAAGACAGCGCTCTAATGCAATAGGACTGGTGTTTGAGGAGGAAGAGACATAAGGAGTAGTATACAGAAGAGGAGCCACGTGAGGACAGCCAATCTTGAACTTCCAGCTTCTAGAACTATGTGAAAATAAATTTCTGTTGCCTAAGCTACCCAGTGTGTGGTATGCTCTTACGGCAGCCCGAGCTATTATAAACTCTTTCCAAAAAATGGGGATTAACATAGTATGAATGCAAACTGGCAACCTTCTTCTTTCCTATTATCTTAAAATAACCTTTGGTCACATAATCAAGTGTCAATATGTAAATCTTCCATAAGCCCAATCTCCAGACAACTGCAGAAATGTTATCCACACGTGCCACTTATGGATGGGAGGCAGAGATGCAAAGGTAAAAAAAGATTGGAATATTCCAATCTTGACATATCAAATCTTTTGGATCTTGAAATGTCTCAAATCCATCTTCTGAACTACATCAACTTACTAAAAATCACCAACATGTAAAACGTGAACTAGGTGAATTACCGATGTTAATGGCAGTTTCTTGCTTGTCCCCTGTAAGGATCCAGATTTTGATGTCTGCTTTCATTAGCGTTTCTATGGTTTCAGGCACTTGATCTTGTAATTTATCCTCAATGGCTGTTGCTCCAAGTAGCTGAAGATTCTGAAAAAAATTCGTGGTAGAAATTTTTTAAAAATCCATTCATATTCTTTAACAACAAAAAATTGAAGTGTGTATATGTTTTAAAATCAGAGACTAAATGACAATTCATGGACTTTGGCGCAAATTCCAACTATCCCATTGAGTTTTTTGAAATATCCTTGACTTTCATGCAGTCTTTAGGCATTACACTGAGGCTCCCTGAAGCTGTCTAACCTAACCCGTAAGGTAAGAAACAGATTCTAAAATAAACTTGCATAAAAAGGGAGTAAAATCCAAAGTCAGTTAAGAACAGCCTGGGCACGGTGGCTCACACCTGTAATCCCAGTACTTTGGGAGGCCAAGGCAGGCGGATCACTTGAGGTCAGGAGCTCGAGACCAGCCTGGCCAACATGGTGAAACTACGTCTCTACTAAAAATACAAGAAAGCAGCTGGGCATGGTGGTGTGTGCCTGTAATCCTAGCTACTCGGGAGGCTGAGGCAGGAGAACCTCTTGAACTGGGGAGACAGAGGTTGCAGGTGAGCCGAGATCACGCCACTGCACTCCAGCCTGGGCAAGAGAGCGAGACTCCATCTCAAAAAAAAAAAAAAAAAAAAAAAAAGTCAGTAAAAAAGAAAATAATAAAAAAAAAAAAAAACCACACAAACAGCTACGGGAGACTACCATAGTGAAGATGCAATCTTGTTGACCTGTTTGAAAAAGAGTGAGGTTACATGTTAATACTATTAAATTGTAATTTGATGCAGTGTCAGGAAATGTATACACAACAATTAGAAACCATGAGGAAAAGAACAACAAAGTGATAGTATTAGTCTCTGCAAGGAAGAACAAGTTGAATGTTTTTCACATAGTTCCACATTTGTGTAGGGGAAGATCAGACTCAAAGATCTCTTGCTCATTAGATAATTGTCTTTACCATAAGACCAAATACAACCAATGGGCTCTGGGGAAAGCTGTTATTATTTTTATTATTTATTTTGAGATGGAGTCTTGCCCTGTTGCTCAGGCTAAAGTACAGTGGTGCCATCCTGGCTCACCATAACCTCCGCCTCCCAGGTCCAGTGATTCTCCTGCCTGCCTCAGTTTCCAGAGTAGCTTGGATCATAGGTGCGTGCCACTACACTGGGCTAATTTTTGTATGAGACGGGGTTTCACCATGTTAGCCAGGCTGGTCTCAAACTGCTGGCCTCAAGTGATCTGCCCACGTTGGCCTCCCAAAGTATTGGGATTAAAGGCATGAGCCACCACACCCAGCCAAAAGTTGTTTTAATCTCTCATGAGAAAGAATGGTTTCTACTCTCATGTTCCTAAACGGAGATGGTAAGTGGGAGAGAACAATCTCTTGGCTGTTAGGGAAACCTGGTTTGCCAAATGGACATAGGTAACGTTGTTCTTGGTCCTAAATACATACATACATTCTTATGTATTTAAGATATAAATATCTGAAATATTGGATTAATATATACAATTTTATTTCCATCACATGACTAGGCACTGTTGCTAGCTGGGTACCCTTCTTAACGGTGCTTTGCAGGCCACAAACAACTGACTGTCAGTCTTGTCCCTGTTTCAACCTCCAGCATGATCCTCATCAGCATTTATCTTTCTTCTCAATCATTTTCTCCGCTCTTGCCTTCATTTTTTTTCCATTTAAAATATAGGTGAGGGCAGAATGAATGCAAGGGAATGAATGCCAAGGGAAATTAAGCCAGAATTGGTGATAACAGAGAAAGCCATTTTCTACTTTTCCTTATTGTTCACCAAAACTGAAGTCTAAAATTAGTCTCAAGCTTTGCTGAGGCATGAACAATAAAGTTAACTATATATACAAACATGCAAGTGAGAGAGAAAGTGTGTGTATATGCACGCATGTAATTTATACCTGCATTAGTTTGGAATGCTTCTGGCTCCAAGTAATAGAAAAATCTAACGATGGCTTAAATAAATTAATTTTCCTCACTTAAGTAGTACTGAAGTGGGCAGTTGTGGACATTAAATTTGTAGCTGGACCGTACCTCAACTCATTCTCCTGACCTCTCCCAATGTCCCAAGGTATAATTATAAAGGCCATATAGAAGACAAAAATACCAACTGTATCTATCTCTTACATGAAAAGCAAAGTGTTTTGAAAAGCGCTCAGCATATTTCCAAATACTCGTTGGCCAGATAGTTTTACATGGCTAACCCTAACTATTTGTATTTAGCTTTTCCAGGCTCCATAGTAGAGCTGTTGAGGAAGAAGGGGGATGGGAATGAGTGCTAAATTGGCCAGGCAACAGTCCCAGCTATAGTGGCCATATAGGATGGGCACGCATATACGTAGTGTTTGTCTGTGTATACATAAGTATGTATGTCTAAGTAGATACACACACATGTCCCCCACTGCCTTGCCTAGTGAAACTTGGTTCATCCTATAAAACCAAAATCAAAAGTCATTGTTTCTTGGCTGGGCACGGTGGCTCAAGCTTGTAATCCCAGCACTTTGGGAGGCTGAGGCGGGTGGATCACAAGATCGAGACCATCCTGGCTAACACGGTGAAACCTCGTCTCTACTAAAAATACAAAAAATTAGCCGGGGGTAGTGGCAGGTGCCTGTAGTCCCAGCTACTTGGGAGGCTGAGGCAGGAGAATGGCGTGAACCTAGGAGGCGGAGCTTGTGGTGAGCCAAGATTGAGCCACTGCACTCCAGCCTGGGCGACAGAGTGAGACTGTCTCAAAAAAAAAAAAAAAAAAAAAAAAAAGTTATTGTTTCTTTTCAGCTTTCCTTTATTTCTTAAAATAAAATTTCCCCTCTGCTGTTCTCCTACAGAACTTTGCTCTTTATATATATTAAGAGAAGTGCAAATGCATGAGTATGGTAGGTTTGCTCAAAAGTAGGGACCACGTCTTGCTCATCTTAATGACTCCACAGCATTGAATGTCAGCATTTAGTATATTTGCTAAGTGAGCTAATGACAAGACCAAAATCCAGAAATTATAAAAATACTGCTGCAATCTAGACCATTTTCAATATATTCCAAATAATATGGATAGTTATTAGACACACTTGATGCATGACTTCTTAGTATATAATACAGGAAGGCAAATTTCCTTCAAGAAGATAGCATTATTTTATTTCCTTTAATGGGAAGCAGATTTGAAATCTACCATAACCTGATGAATAATTATCATCAAGAAGTTCAAGAAAGGAAAGGAAGAACAATTCAGCATCAATGATACCAGCATCACAATTGTTGAATTTAAATGTTTACACAATGATTCTTCCAAATCTTCAGCTACTTTTAGGGCATTTGCAGTTAAATCACTCTGGCTCACATCCCAGTGAAGATCAGGATATACCTGTGTTCAAATTTTAAGTATTTTACCCAAGGCATAAGGTTTTTTTAAGTGATCATGGGGACAGTTTATTAATACAAGCCCTCAAAATTTCCTGCAGAAATATTTTTTTGCAGTATGTTTCCCAAAACACTGGGGTAACCAGATAATGTGGGAGCCAAGATATGAACACATTCATTAGAAACATATAAACAAATATTTTGTATATTTTCTGTCTCTAAGGGGAAAAATGAGCTCAGAAAGTACACCAATATAATATACATTACCACTCACATACCTATAAAAATAAAATGCATTCACTGGAGAGATCATATTGAAATCGTATTTGAAAGAAGGAAAGCATCTAGTTTTGCACAGGTAAAAGAGAAACATTTTCAAAGCAGGCACAAATAACATAAAGGATCAAAGATATAGGGCCAGCAAGGTATGCTGAGAAAAGCCACACAAGTAGGTTAACATGGAGTGTTGTGGTGGCTTTAACACAAATCCTTAAGAATAATAATAAAACATTTCTGAATATTCAGCGAAATTGTAATGGGTCTACTTTGATGCCTATGAAGGAAACACCATACTCCAAAAGCGTGTTAATTTTCCCTTTATCCTAAGAGCTCCTTGAGAACAGCACTGGTTAATTTTAGCAGAAGGCTCTGCAGACTCCTTTCCTTTTGCCCTGGTATCATTTATGGTGAGATTAGAATCTTGAGTGATGGGCTGTTCTGCTTTTGGAAATTAATATTGTTAGCTATATAATGATCACTAGAAAAAAAGATTTGAACTTTGCATGCTTTTCCTGATCATAACACAAGAGTGTTTAGGCTGTAATCAATTTCATCCCAAATATGTATTACCTTACACAGATGGCCACTAATGGGCACTAGGGGAATTACATATTCAGCAAGTGTTGAAATGTGATAAAATTCCCATGGCATTTATGGAATTATAAAAAACCCCAAACACTAATTTTACTTTCTAAATGTCACCATGCTAAATGTTATAAAGGCTCGAGGTTGATGACTCTTTGACATAATATAGATTTAGTTATCACTGAAAAAATCATAAAATAATGTGTATTCACCTAGTAAAGCCTCCCGTAATCTTATTTTCTCTTTCAGATGTTCCTAATGTATGCAGAATTTTTAAAAAGGCACAGAAATGTAACATTTCTACTGTAAGTGAGGACAGAAAGCTTCTCGTAGTCTGGTAAAATGTATTATGATAGCTTTAGAAATTATGGTTTTCCCCCAATACATGTATATTTTGCTAAATAATGGAACCTCAAAGTGACCTATTTCCATATTAGCAAACATTATATCAGTGCTTAGATGATGTCATTTTTTTTTTTAAAGTTTGTGATATGCTCCTAAATGAGAAAGGTATAATAATCAAACTCATATCAACCTAGGCTTCAGATTACAACATGGGCTATTTGGCAGAAATTTCCTTAGAGACAAAGTAATATTATTAAACAAAATTGTACCACTGGAGTAAATGTGGATAAATCCTAGTAAGATTTATTTCCATATGAAATAAGATTATGACTAGGAAGATGTTGAAGAGGAAACCAGCATTTCACGAATAGAAAAATTGTACCAGGCACTGCTAAGTGCTTTACATTGAGTAATTCAGTAAATAGCTTTGGGGAGGTTGAGTAAATTGTCTAAGGTCAACTAGAGGTGCAGCTGAGCTATGACCGTAAGGACAAAACACCAAGAACTAATACATACCCAAGGAAGCAAATAGGATGTAAAACTGAGATTAGATGAAAATTAGAATTTTGTTCAAATCATCAGGTTTTTAAACTTTTGTGCCTGTTCTCGGTCTCCAATAATACTTCATTTCTATGAGTGGGTTTCAGCCTCAGTCCTGAGTCACCCCTGTCAGGTGTACCTATTTCCCTATTCCTACCTGCAGGCCTCAGGGTCACATTTCAGGATTAGCTCTTTACAAGCACACATGCATGCCTGCATTCATTCACAAATATACACTAAGCAGGTAGGTACTTGTGCTGGGGATACTATAGTGAGTTCCTTCCTGCATGAAATTTATATTTCAGAAAGCTTCATTAGAAACTCTCCTTGGATTCCTGGCTGCCTCGTTTTCTAACTGTACCTCCTTGCCTTAGTGGTGTTTCTCCTAAACCCTGACTGCCTTGTTGTCATCAAGTCCCAAGTAATTAGCCACCGGGCCAGAAATCTAGATGATGCTTTTCAAACTTTAATTTTCAGAATCACCCGAGGAGCTTATTAACACAGATTGCTGGGCCCTACACCCAGAATTCCTCATTGAATAGGTCTACGGTGAAGCCTGGAAATGTGCAGTGGTTGCAAAGCTGCTGGTCTCAGAACCTAACTATAGAACGGCTGATCTAGAGCAGGGCTGACTAGCTTTCTCTGTAAAAGGACAGATGGTGAATACTGTAGAGCTTGAGGGCCATATATTCTCTGTTACAACGACTTAATTATGCTGTGGTAGCATGAAAACAGTTAAAGACAACATGTGAACAAACGGATGTAGCTGTGTTCCAATAAAGCTTTATTTACAAATAGGCAGTGGGTGGATTTAGCCCTTGAGCTGGAGTCTGCAACTCCTGATGTAGAATGCTTGTGAGCATCCCATCTTTGCACCTGGCTCCATCTTGTCTGATCACCGTAGACATCCCCATGTCCAACTCCTACCATTCTCCCTTAGCCTGGCCTTAGACCCTCATGTACCAATTCTCTTTCTTTTCCTTGCAGTTTCAAACTACAAAGCCTTTAAACTACAATACAAGATTATCATTAGAGAGAAACAGTGCTCCCCTGGAAGAATCACGTTATACGTTATACCCTGTCTTAAAAAATGTTATACACATTGTATGTTATATGCTATATATGTACTCTTATGTGAGTACAAAGGATAAACACAGGAATGAGGTATCATCTTAGTATGGATGGCTCAAAGAAAATCTATCCAACATGAGTTGACACTTGACTTTAAATCCTAAACAATGAATTAAGGTTTAGCCAAGAAATGGGGAGAGGTGGGGAAGGATAAGGGAGGTAATTCCAAATGAGAAGAAATCACATGTACAAAGACAGATGTATGAAAAGACGTATAATGTTTGAGAAGCTGCCATTTAGTCAGTATGGAAATAATAGATGAAGTGAAGTGTGGCAGTGAGGAAGACGAGGCTGGAAAAGCCAGCAGGGAATGGAAATGGAAAGGTCTGTGTGTTATGCTGACAATCCCAAAGGCAAGAGACACCTGGTGAATTTTAGAAGAGGAGAGACAGGATCAGATTTACATTTCAGAAAGGTCACTAGTAGCTGTCTGGGGCTGGATTAGGACAAAAGAAGCCTGCGTGACAAATTAAGAGGCCACTGCAGTCACCATTCTCTTGAGGTTTAAAATACATTAACTCTGGAATTGGGATGTACTGTGGGATTCTCAGAGCCATTCTACAACACTGGTTCTCAGAGGCTGCTGGGCTCCTCTGTGTTCTGCATTCCACTGGGTATCATCCTTGTTTTAAAGAGACCTAACACCTTCTTTCCTTTCCCTTTATTCCGGCCTACAGTACTAAGACTAAGAGCATTAAGTCCTTAAACCATTGGAATGGCTCATTTGCCTACTTCTGGAGAAATCATTCAACTGGTTAATTTTTCCAAGGCCAAGAAATAGATTTTAACTTGGTGCTTTTCAAACCATAGAAATCAAATTTGAACTCACAAAGCCAAGGGCTTAGTTATAAGGCCAGAATTCACACACCCAGCTGAAAGCAATCAGGATGTGAGAGGTGATTGGGTGTAGCTTGCAAAAACAACACATCCATCTTATCTGAGTGAGAAGACAGCAATACCCAGGGTGGAAAATCTACCACGAAGCATTCATAAGAAGGAACCTATCATAGCAGAAAGGAGGAGCATGTGATTAGAGAGCTCTAAGGAAATCTTAAGTACTTTAAATAAGAAGATTCTAATGGCCAGTTGAGGGAAAATCATGAAAAACATATTTCCATCTTATTTTCAAGGAAAATGGAATACAGTACATAGAGTACATAGAGGCTGCCTCACTAAGTAGTTGAGTCCCAAACAGGCCGATGACTCCCACTTCTCACCCTGAGTGATCTAGTGATTATGCAACTGCACAATTGATTTCATTTTATTTTTCAAGTCTCCAATATTTTATACACATTCTTGCTTTCTTCAAAAGCAAGTTGGCAACATAACTTACAGATTATTAGCATGGGGTCTGGAATTAAGACAGAACTGGGATTTGCATCCCTGCTCAGCCAACCACTGGATATGGGTCCCTGAGCAAGTAACTTACCTAAGAATCAACTTTCACAACAGCAAGATAAGCCTAATAACGTAGATTTAATAAGGATGCTCTGCAGATGAAATTACATCAGTTATCACAGAAATTTTTGAGTATATTAGGAAAAATGTTGAATACATACTTATGACACAGTTATATTTTTGTAAAACATTGTTAAATTATTCACATTATAAAATGCAAAAACTAAAAAAAGATGAGATAAAACAAATAGAAGTTCTAACATTTTCTTGCTTACCCCAATGGATCATGCTGTGTCTCACTTTAGAGGCCCTCCAACTAAATAATTAGGGTAAAGAGTGGAAGACGCGGAGCTTAGTAAATGCTCAGAAAGTGGCAGGTCTAATCAAATAAGCTAACTACAAATGCTCTTAAGCAAATAGAACAGGAAACTACTGGAATTTTAAACCACGAAATCACCCGTACATCATGTAAATTTTCATTTCGTTTTTAGCACAAATGAAAGTGATATGGTGCAGCTACTAAGAATAGATGTGGTAGTTTTATCTGAAAAAGCATTCCATTCTAATACAGAAGTTACTGTGAACTTGGCAGTCATGAATGCTCAAGAAAAGTCCTGTTTTCCATTAAGTTCTATATTTCTCTAGGAATCCTCTAAACCATTTGTTGCCATATGTTGCAAAGGGCACTAAATTGTTGTTTAGTCACACTGAGTGTAATGGTTGATCTATATTACGCCACATCAAGGGACTCTTTAACCATCCCCCAAATGTCAACCACGTTCACTGTCCTATCTTAGTGCCTTATCTCAGTGCCCAGGGCACTAGAGCCTCTCTGGAATGACACTGGTTTAGTTTACAAGTTCACTCCCTATCTCCCACCACGGAAACAAAAGGCAGAAATTCTTCTATCCTCTCCCTGCTGAGCCCCAGAGCCTAGAACAGAACCTGCCACGCAGCAGTGCTCAGATATTTGTTGCGGAATCTTTCCAACCCATGATTTTCTCACATTTATATATTAAGTACCTTTGAAGACAGGTTTTATAAATGAACAAGTCTAAACTTCTAAAGAATGTCTTCTGTAAAATTATTGGCTTCTTTTCTAACACATCCCTAAATTAATCCTTAGTGATAGCACATTTGATACCAGTGCCTTCAATGCGTGGAAAGCATGAACTAGATTTGTTAACAGGGGGCAGGCTTTCATTAAGCAAGTACTTATTAAGCTCCAACTTCTGAATTAATTATTTAAATGAATAATTCATTTATTCATCAAATATTTATTGAGTGGTTAACATAGGCTAGTCAGTCAAGCGCTGGAGACACAGTGACAAATATGATAACACAGTCCCTGCTTTCGTGAAACTTCAGTCTAGGGGATGACATACATCAATCATAGACTACAAAATGCACATAAAACACAACATTGCTATCTGATCAAAAAAGGCTTGGCAGCAGAATTACAGTGTTCTGAGTTTACTCTTAAGCTCAGAAATGATCCTCTAACCCATAACCTATTTTAGAAAAACTTGAACAGATAAAAGCATTGGATAAGTTTCCATTAAAAAAAAAAAAAGTTTCCTAATCCACACATCATAATAAGAGAAAAATAAAAATCTTATCACCAGGGAAATACTGCTTTAATCAGTGATGAATCTAGGCAGGTATTATAGCTTACGCTGTTTTCTGTAATTCTCAAGATAAATGATTTGCTTTCAGGAACACAAAAAATTATTAGTAGGTAATCTATGCAGTACTAAAGACATAATTACATTTTTCTATTGAAGCAAATATTAAACATTTTCAAAAAATTATGTATTCTACGAAGGCACGCCTTCATATTTCAAACAATGGTTTAATTATAAAATAAGGAAGAAAGACCAGAGACTTCTATACTATTAATTTTCAAAGGAATCTAGTAGCATAGTATGAATATGAGACAAAACACAATTTACATGTCTTAGAAATAAGTTAGAATAAAAGTAAACAAATTTTAACAAAGAATAGAAGCTCAGACCAAAAAGAAGTGATATCACCCTGGCTCCTGATATATTAAAGTGACAGATCAAAGGTGAGAAATTTCAGAGAAACCCCTGCCAGTGAAACATAGAACTTCATAATTATTCTATTATTTACAATTCTTCTTGAGAAAATACAAAATTTTAATTTAAAAAAATCGGATTTAGGTCAGGCACGGTGGCTCAGGCCTGTAATTCCAGCACTTTGGGAGGCCGAGGAGGGTGGATCACGAGGTCAGGAGATCAAGATCATTCTGGCCAACATGGCAAAACCCCGTCTCTACTAAAAATACAAAAATTTGGCTGGGTGTGGTGGCACGTGCCTGTAGTCCCAGCTATTCAGGAGGCTGAGGAAGGAGAATCGCTTGAACCCGGGAGGCGGAAGTTGCACTGAGCCGACACTGCACTCTATGGCAACAGGGCGAGACTTCGTCTCAAAAAAAAAAAAAAAAAAAAAAA